>NW_011889648.1:50255-51933 GCF_000151845.1 Pteropus vampyrus
CTCTTCTCTTCTCTTCTCTTCTCTTCTCTCTTTTCTTTTCAAACACAGAATAAAGAGTTTTAACATAGGCGCTTTTGGATTTACACTGTAACTGGAAGCTCAGGGAGTAGGGGAAGAGGGTGGAACAGAGGGCACAACTTGCACCGTAAGCATATCTTTGCATTTACTTTGGTTTTAAGTGGCCATTTACTGGGCCTTCACAAATGTACTTCTAATAACAAGACATCATTCGAGCGACTGGCTTTGATCTTACTTTTGCCACTTGTCTTCCACACGTTTATCCATGGGTAACACTACTGGATTCCTGGGAGTCCTATCCCCTAACCTGACTCACATAGACCCTGTGGGAGGACACTTACTCCTAGCCCCTTGCCCACTTCTTAGGCAAGGGCTGCAATACCAGATGGTGGAGATTCTTATCTTTCCTAATATGGCCCATGTAATCAATCCCTTAGTGGGAGGACCCTACTACCCCCTTTTGTCCGCCACATAAGTGAGAGCATATGCTACCAGATGCCAGGGCATCTATCTTATGCCCTAACCTGGCCTGTGCAGTCCCATGTTTCCTAAGAGGGCATCATAAATTTACCAGGCCCACATTAGGCACAACATTTGTCAAACTCATTAATAAAAACAAGTCAAGGCCAAGGTCGAGGCCTGACTGATTTGACCAGAAAAGATGCAACGAGCCACTTATAGATTTAGACAGTTTATTACTACGTAGACAGTGAGAGGAGCATTAGCCAAAGGTGTCAGCAATCTGTGATCTTTGTCTCACACATCAAAAAGGATAACACAGAAAAAAAAGAGCCAGGAGACTACAACACAAGTTGTGTGGTACTTTGTTGTTGAGGAGCCAAATCTAGACAGTAGCTAAGTGACTTTAATATTCCACAGCTCTATTCTGAAGAGCACAGGACAGAAAGTTCCAATCTCCTTGGAACTGAGGACAAGATGAGAAACTGTCTTCTGACAGCCTCTTAGGGAAGATAGGGATGTGAGTGGGAGATGGCCTTGTAGCAGCTTCGTTCAGGCCTCTGAATCTCTTGTGTTCCAGAAGGATCACTTATGTGTTCTTATAGGACTCAGATTAGCTGTGGTTCAAACTGTTGCCTATATGGATGCATGCAAGGGCACCAGGGCACCATTTCAGGGCCATTCCCTATGGGTGAGAACCAAAGGTGTAAACCCAGTGTTTCACAGAATTACTAAGTATATTTTGAGCTTTCACATTCATAAGGAGACACATCTCCTCATTTTCTTTCTCCTTCTTTGGCCGCTCATTCAATTTATTTCACTGTCTGCCCTTTCTCTTTTTTTCCCTCTCTGCTCACCACTCTGTACACACATCAAATTCAGCACCTATAGTCCTTTGTTAGGCTTTTTTGTTAGTGTTTGCCCCCTTGTTACACTGTGAGATCTTTGAAACAGGCCCTATTTTGCTGGCCTTTTCATATCCAGTAGCTATCACACTGCATGAAATGTGGTAGACATATTTGTTGAATTAAAATTAATTTCGGCATTGACACTGATAGGAAAAATATCCCTTCCAATCTGAAGTAAGCATAGCCGATTTTTTTTTTCTCTGTAGATGTCTTGTTTATGGCTTTCTGAATTGGATGTTATGTAAATTCTCTTAGGCAGCTCTGAGGTGCTTGAAGGCTAGAAATTGGACTCA
>NW_011889648.1:53529-55381 GCF_000151845.1 Pteropus vampyrus
CACTTATGTGTTCTTATAGGACTCAGATTAGCTGTGGTTCAAACTGTTGCCTATATGGATGCATGCAAGGGCACCAGGGCACCATTTCAGGGCCATTCCCTATGGGTGAGAACCAAAGGTGTAAACCCAGTGTTTCACAGAATTACTAAGTATATTTTGAGCTTTCACATTCATAAGGAGACACATCTCCTCATTTTCTTTCTCCTTCTTTGGCCGCTCATTCAATTTATTTCACTGTCTGCCCTTTCTCTTTTTTTCCCTCTCTGCTCACCACTCTGTACACACATCAAATTCAGCACCTATAGTCCTTTGTTAGGCTTTTTTGTTAGTGTTTGCCCCCTTGTTACACTGTGAGATCTTTGAAACAGGCCCTATTTTGCTGGCCTTTTCATATCCAGTAGCTATCACACTGCATGAAATGTGGTAGACATATTTGTTGAATTAAAATTAATTTCGGCATTGACACTGATAGGAAAAATATCCCTTCCAATCTGAAGTAAGCATAGCCGATTTTTTTTTCTCTGTAGATGTCTTGTTTATGGCTTTCTGAATTGGATGTTATGTAAATTCTCTTAGGCAGCTCTGAGGTGCTTGAAGGCTAGAAATTGGACTCATTCTTCTGTGTCTCTCTGCACAGTGACTAGCTCAGTTCTCAACACACAATATGACATTAAGCAGCATTTCTACCACTTCAGTAATCCATGCCATCACTATGGTTTTTGTCTCATCTACACATGACCAGTACTTCCCATTTTTCGTTAAAGTAACTCTAAAAATGAATATTCTGGGCACTAAATAATATTATGAAAGAAATATTTAAAAAGTTAACATATCTACAGCTACACATGGCCTCAGAACCCCCTCAAAACTATACCCTCCAACTCTATGGACTCCCCAAGTGTTCATCCCTCACCCCCCCTTTAGGGTTTGGTACTCCCAGTCTTAAGACCTCCTTAGGGGATGCTCTTGACAGGGCCCCCAGAAAGGCCAGACAGAACTGTTCCTGAAGCTAGAGAAAAATAAAGTACCTACAATCCAAACCCAGAAGAACACTGTACTTCCCCTACATTGATCGCAGAATTTTCCTGAGTCTGGTGAGGTAGGGAAGATGGAGGACCAGGAAGACAACAAGATGATCGTCTTGGCTTACTCTCCTTGAGGGTGACGACATTCAGCTTTATGCCTCTGAGTTTCTAGGAGAGATCAGCCTTATAACAGCTTCTAAAGTGGAGGCGGGGAAGAGAGAGAGGGAGAGGGAGAGGGACGTCTGCATGTTTAAACTCGACTCTGAAGAGAATCTGCCAAATTCCAAGCTTCCCCTCCCCACACACACCTTCCCCCGGAGAAACTACCCAACCAGGCCCTCAAGGTTGGAGTGGTGACTGACACCTGGAGGCTATATACGCTAAAGGAAGATAGATACAGGATTCCTTTCTAGGCTCTAAAACAGGATGGTCTCTAAAAACCTAGTATTAACAGAGGAGGAACAAACTTACAGAGAGAGAATAAGCTTGCTGATAAAACATGATTCAGTCAATAAAGACGGTTTTCTTTGTCTTTTTTAAATACAAAAGCGGGGTTTCAATGACTTCAAAAACCAGAAGCATCTGTAGACACATTGCATAGACACTTGTCCACACAGAGATGCACTACCACACACATTCAAGAGGATGTACAGCAAATCTGTATTAACATGCAACTCATTTGTAATATTTAAAGAGAAAGGAACGATTTTTTCTTTGTTGAATAAAGTATGCTTCTGCCTAAAAAAGATAGACAGATAGATATACAGAGAATGCATATAACGATTTCCAATATACTAAGCACTTAATATATGTTCTCTCTCTTATTC
>NW_011889648.1:55431-58260 GCF_000151845.1 Pteropus vampyrus
ATAAAACATGATTCAGTCAATAAAGACGGTTTTCTTTGTCTTTTTTAAATACAAAAGCGGGGTTTCAATGACTTCAAAAACCAGAAGCATCTGTAGACACATTGCATAGACACTTGTCCACACAGAGATGCACTACCACACACATTCAAGAGGATGTACAGCAAATCTGTATTAACATGCAACTCATTTGTAATATTTAAAGAGAAAGGAACGATTTTTTCTTTGTTGAATAAAGTATGCTTCTGCCTAAAAAAGATAGACAGATAGATATACAGAGAATGCATATAACGATTTCCAATATACTAAGCACTTAATATATGTTCTCTCTCTTATTCCTCACAAAAAAGCTTTAAAGAAAACATTGTTATCCCCATTTTAGTAATGAGGAAATTGAGACCAATAGGACTTTAATGACTCACCCCAGTCAAACTCACAGTTACTTTATTTAAGAGCCACAAGAGCAGTCTCTAATTTAATTATGGTCCACTAGCTCTCCCTGGTTTCTTTCCTTTTTAAAACTGAAAGTGTGTATGTACTTTTTCCACCAACTTCTCCCTATTTCTCAGCCCAGGCCGCCCTGGCAACCACGTTTCTACTCGATATTTCTATGACTTCAACTGTTTTTTGTTTGTTTGTTTGTTTTGTTTTGTTTTAGGTTCCACATAGTAGTGATACCATGCAGTATTTGTCTTTCCATGTCTGGCTTATTTCACTTAGCATATCACCCTCCAGGTTCATCCATGTTGTCACAAACGGCAGGGTTTCCTTCTTTTTAAGGCTGAATGATACTCCATTACATATATCCCACATTTAAAAAATCTATTCATCTATTGACAGACACTAAGGTCGCTTCCATACCTTGGCTATTATGAATAATGCTGCAATGAACATGGGAGTACAGATATCTCTTCAAGATAATGGTTTTCTTTCCTTTGACTATATACCCAGAAGTGGGATTGTTGTATCATATGGTAGTTCTATTTTTAATTTCTTGAAGAACCTCCATACTGTTTTCCATACCGGCTGTACCAATTTAAATTCCTACTAAGATGTACAAGATTTCTTTTTTCTCTACATCCTCGCCAGCATTTATCATCTCTTGTCTTCTTCATAATAGCCATCCTAACAGGATGTGACTTTTGATTTCTATTTCTCTGATGTTTAGTGATGTCAAGCACTTTTTCATGTACATGTTTGGCCATTTGTATGTCTTCTTGGGAAAAGGTCATTTGCCCATTTCTTAATTGGGTTATCTGTTTTATTTTATTTTTTATTTATTTATTTTTATTTTTTTGACATTGAGTTGTGCGAGGTCCTTGTATCTTTTGGATACTAACCCCTTATCACATACGTAGTTTGCAAATATTTTCTCCCATTCCATAGGCTGCCTTTTCATTTTGTTGACTGTTTCCTTTGCTGAGGAGAAGCTTTTAAGTTTGATGTGGTCCCACTTGTTTACTTTTGCTTTCATGGACTTTGCTTTTGGTGTCAAATCCAAAAAAGGAAAAGAAAAAAAAAAAAAAACATTGCCAAGACCAATGTCAAGGAAATGAACTCCTTTTTTTTCTTCTAAGAGTTTTACAATTTCAGGGCTTACATTCATGTCTTTAATCCATTTTGAGATTATTTTTTTATATGGTATAAAATAAGAGTCCAGTTTCATTCTTTTGCATATGGCTATCTAGTTTTCCCAATACTATTTATTGAAGAGACTAGCCTTTCCTCATTGTATATTCTTGGCTCCTCTGTCATAAATTCATTGACCATATATGTGTGGGTATATTTCTGAGCTCTCTACCCTGTACCATTGAGCTATGTGCCTGTTTCACTGCCAATACCATACTGTTTTGAGTACTGTAGTTTTGTAACATAGTTTAAAGTGTAATGCCTCCAGCGTTGTCCTTCATTCTCAAGATTGCTTTGCATATATGGGGTCTGTTGTATTTCCATACAAATTTTACAATTTTTTTTCTATTCCTATGTAAACGCCATTGGAATTTTGATAGGAATTGCACTGAATCTAGAGATTGCTTTGGGTAGTACAGACTTTTAAAATAATACTAATTCTCCCAATCTATAAGCATGTTGAAGATTGTTTGCACTTATATTCAACAGGGACACTGGCCTCTAATTTTCTTTTCCTCTAGCATCCTTGTCCGGCTTTGATATAGGATATTCTGGCTTCATAAAATGAATTTGGAAGTGTTTCTTCCCCTTTAATGTTTTGGAAGAGTTTGAGAAAAATTGGAATTAATTCTTTTTCAAATGCTTGGTAGAATTCATCATTAAGCCATATGGGAATAGCGAGGGAAAACATGGTGGAGTGAGAGACGTCCTCAAATCTCTCCCCTTGAAACAACAATAAGCTGAACATCTAAAACTCAACAAAAAACATCCTAACTGCACATCAGCACGTCTGAGTGTGGGCTCTGGGCATAAGAGCTCCCGCAGTTCAGAACCCCGGGTGTCGGGTGGTGGTGGACTGGGAGAAATAAAGAAGCTGCCTCTTGCAGCCTCTGGAGCTCCATGCAGGAGGAGGGGGAGGGGTGAAGGTGCAGCGACTTCCCTGAACAGCCCTGCCTGGAAGTGCTTTGAGTTCCACCCAGCCCGTAGCAGGGCCCAGTCATCAGGGCAGAAAGCAGAGAAGCAGGACAGGACCACAGAGAAACAACAGTTGATGTTTACTGGCCCGGTTTGGCTGAGCCGCAGCCACCAACCGCCAACCCAGAGGGCCCTTCTTCCCATACCTTCCGAGACTGAACACCGCGGAACCCCAGGGTAATATGAGCAAACACTGCCAAGACTGAAGCTACCTCTCGCAGCTTCTGG
>NW_011889648.1:58343-59735 GCF_000151845.1 Pteropus vampyrus
GCAAACACTGCCAAGACTGAAGCTACCTCTCGCAGCTTCTGGAGCTCCCTGCAGGAGGAGGAGGAGGGCAGAAGGTGCGGCGACTTCCTAAAACAGCTCTGACTGGAAGTGCTGTAAGTTCCGCGCAGCCCGCAGCAGGGCCCAGTCATCAGGGCAGAAAGCAGAGAAGCGGGACGAGACCGCAGAGAAACAACAATCGATTTTTACCGGTCCCGGATGCAAAACCGAGCTGAGCTGCAGCACCCAATTCCCAACCCAGAGAGCCCCTCCCCACTTACCCTCCAAGAGGGATCACTGCAGAGACCTAGGGGAATCTGAGCAAACGCTGCCGAGACTGTCGCCGACCCTGACAGGGACTGAAACTGAGGGTAGCGAGCATGACTAAATATCTACAAGAAAATTAAAAAAGACATTATTTAGGCTTTATATAAAGCAGGGATCCAAGAGGCTTACACGCCATCTACTGGAAACTAAAAGAAAAGTGCCTTCTTTGCATCAGGCTAAAGAGAGACCTTTATATAATAAATCTTCTTTCTGAAAAACAGCAGAATACACTTCCATTAATGCCCAGGCAGAGAAATAGTCCAATAAACACCATGAACAAACAAGGCGACAAGGAAGCTCAGAAAGAAACAGAAAAATCTCCAGAAAATAAGCTTACAGCATACAAATATGCGACTTAAATGCGACAGAGAATTCAGGATGGTTCTTCTGAAAAAACTCAATGAGATCCAAAACAACTCAGATCAACAATTTCAGGAATTGAAAAAAACAACTAGATGAGCTGAGCGAGGGGACTGAAACCATCAAAAAGGACAGAATAGACCTTTTGGAGATTAAAAAACACACTGCAAGAGCTGAAAAATGAAATAGCAAGCTTGGGAAATAGAGTCGACCAAATGGAGGAAAGGATCAGTGATATCGAAGACAGAAATTTAGAAATAAAACAGAAGGAAGAAGAGAGAAACCGAAGAATGAAAAATAATGAAGAGAAATACATGAACTAGCTGATACCATCAGGAGAGGGAACATAAGAATAATGGGAATTATTGAAGGTGAGGAAAAGGAGCAGGGACTAAAAGCATTTTCAGACAAATAGTGGACAAGAATTTCCCAAATCTAAGGAATGAGCTGGAGCTTGGAATTCAAAAGTCAATAGAAAACCCAATTATCTCAACTCAAAAAGGCCTTCACCAAGACACATTGTATTAAAGTTATAAAAAATCAATGACAAAGATAGAATTCTCAGGGCAGCAAGGGAGAAGAAAACAATAACTTATAAAGGAAAACCCATTGGATTATCCTCAGACTTCTCAGTGCAAACCTTATAAGCCAGAATGGAATGGAATCAATATTTAAACTATTAAGTGAAAGGAACTACCAGCCTAGAAT
>NW_011889648.1:59959-67476 GCF_000151845.1 Pteropus vampyrus
ACCAAAAATTCAGAACTGAAGTATATAACATAAAGCAAGAAGAACCAGAGGGAAAACGCACAAATGCCACCAAAATAAAGAAAACAGAAACGCAAGGATAAAGGAAGCAATAGAAACACATAGCTACCATAAAGCAAAAGATAAAATGGCTATAAGAAGACCTCATATTTCAATAATCACCCTAAATGTAAATGGACTGAACTCACCAATAAAAAGACACAGAGTTGCAGACTGGATCAAAAAACAAAACCCAACCATATGCTGCCTCCAGGAGACAGATCTCAGCTCCAAAGACAAATATAGACTCAAAGTGAAAGGGTGGAAAGTGATATTTCAAGCACATGGCATTCTGAGAAAAGTGGGAGTAGTGGTACTAATAGCGGACGAACTAGACTTCAAAATAAGAAAAAAAGGTAGAGAAAGATACTGAGGGACACTACATCATGATAAAGGGAATCATGCACTAAGAAGACACAACACTTATTAATATCTATGCTCCCAATCAGGGAGCGCCGAAATATGTAAAGCAATTACTAAGAGAACTACAGGGAGAAATAGACCAAAACACTATCATGGTAGCGGACCTAAATACCCCATCGTCAGATATGGACAGGTCATCCAAACAGAAAATCAATACAGAAATCACATCCTTAAATGACACATTAGAACAACCGGACATAATTGACATTCCAGAGCCTTCCATCCCAAAACAGCTGCTTATACATTCTTCTCTAGTGCACATGGAACATTTTCAAGGATCGACCACATACTGGGACACAGAGATAGCCTCAACAAATATAAGAGGGTTGAAATCATACCAACCATATTCTCTGATCATAATGCTTTGAAAATAGAGATCAACTACAAAAAGAAATCAGGAAGAACGACAAATACATGGAGACTAAACAACATGCTACTAAAGAATGACTGGGTCAGAGAAGAAATAAAAAGAGAGATCAAGAGATACATAGAAACAAAAGATAATGATAGTACAACATATCAAAAATTTGAGACATGGCAAAAGCGGTCATAAGAAAAAAGTACATATCATTACAGGCCTATCTACAAAAAAAAAAAAAAAAAGAATGAGCCCAAATACACAACCTAATACTTCATCTTAGAAAACTAGAAAAGGAAGAATAAATGAGGCCTAAATTCATCAGAAGGAAAGAAATGATCAAAATTAGAGCAGAAATAAATGAAATTGAAAACAAACAAACAAAAAAAGCAATAAAAAAGTAAATGCAACTAAGGGCTGGTTCTTTGAGAAGGTTAATAAAATTGACAAATCCCTGGCTAGACTCACTAAAGAAAAAAGAGAAAGGAGTCAAATAAACAAAATCAGGGATGAAAGTGGGAAATTACGACTGACATAGCAGAAATACAAAGGGTCATGCAAGAATACTATGAAAAGTATATAATACCAAATTTAATAACCTAGAAGAAATGGACCAGTACTTAGAAAAATTGCATCTTTGTAGACTGAATCAAGAAAATATGGAAAATCTAAATAGATCGATCAGCAGTATGGAAACTGAAACAATCATCAGAAACCCATCAAAGAGTAAAAGTCCAGGACCAGATGGCTTCACCAATAAATTCTACCAAACATTCAAAGAAGAGTTAATACCTATTCGCCTCAAACTCTTCCAAAAAATCGAAGAGGAGGCAATACTTCCCAACTCATTTTATGAGGCCAATATTACCTTGATACCAAAACCCGGTAAGAGAACACAGTAAAAGATAACTACAGACCAATATTTCTCATGAACACAGATGCGAAAATCCGAAATACGATACTAGTGAAACGAATACAGCAACATATTAAAAGGATTATACACCACGATCAAGTGGGCTTCACCCCAGGGGCACAGGGATGGTTCAACATAGGCGAATCAATTAATGAGATACACCACATAAACAAATTAAGAAATAAGAATCATATGATCTTATCAATAGATGCAGAAAAAGCCTTTGACAAGATACAGCATCCATTTATGATCAAAACTCTTAAAAATATTGGTATAGAAGAAAAGTACTTTAACATAATAAAGGCCATCTATGACAAACCCTCAGCCAACATTATACTTAATAGTGAAAAACTAAATAGCTTCCAAGATCAGGAACAAGGCAAGGCTGTCCACTATCACCACTGTTATTCAATATAACATTGGAGGTTCTAGCGAGTGCAATCAGACAAGAGAAAGATATAAAAGGCGTCCGAATAGGAAATGAAGAAGTCAAATTGTCACTGTTTGCGGATGTCATGATTCTCTATACAGAATACCTGAAAGAATCCACAAGAACACTGCTAGAAACAACAAGCAAATACAGTAATGTATCTAGATATAAAATCAACATCCAAAAATCCGAAGCATTCCTATACTCTAATAATGAAGTGTCAGAAAAAGAAGTGGAAAAAATAATTCCTTTTGCTATTGCAACAAAAAGAATAAAATACCTAAGAATAAATTTAACGAAACATGTGAAGGACCTATATAATGAAAACTGCAAGACTCTATTAGAAGAAATCAAAGAGGATACCTAGAAATAGAAAGATATCCCGTGTTCTTAAATCGAAAGAGTGAACATAGTTAAAATGACCGTATTACCTAAAGCATTACACAAATTTAATGCAATCCTCATCAAAATCCTATCAGCATTTTTTAAAGAAATAGAACAAAAAATCATCAGATTTGTATGGAAGCACAAAAAAGACCCCAAATTGCCAAAGCCATCCTGAGAAAAAAGAACGTGGCTGGAGGCATCATTCTGCTCAACTTCAAATTATACTACAAATTGACAGTAATCAAAACGGCTTGGAACAAAACGGACCAATGAAACAGAATCGAGAGTCCAAAAGTAAACTCATATTTATATGGGCAAATAATTTTCGACAAAAATGTCAAAAACGTACAGTGAAGAAATGAAAGTCTCTTCAATAAATGGTGCTGGGAAAACTGGAAAGCCACCTGCAAAAGAATGAAACTAGACTGTTTTCTATCACCACACACCAATATTAACTCAAAATGGATTAAGGACATGAATATAAAACCTGAATCAATAAAATGCGTCGAAGAAAACATAGGAACTAAACTCAAGGACCTTGGACTTAAAGAGGATTTTATGAACTTGACCTCAAAAGCAAGGGAAGTAAAAGCTAAAATAAATGAATGGGACTACATCAAACTAAAAAGCTTCTGCTCAGAAAAAGAAATCGTCGACAAGGTAAAGAGACAACCATCCGAACAGGAAAACATATTTGCAAGCAACACCTCCGATAAGGGCATAATATCCAAAATATACAAAGAACTCATACGACTCAATAACAACAACAAAAAGATAAAATCAAAAAATAGGCAGAGGAACTGAACAAACACTTCTCCCTAGAGGACATACAAATGGCCAACAAATATATGAAAAGATGCTCAGCATCGCTAGCAATTAGAGAACTGCAAATCAAAACCACAATGAATTACCATCTCACACCTGTTAAAATAGCTATAATCAACAGGTAATAGCAAATGTTGGAGAGGATGCAGAGAGAAACGGAACCCTCGTACACTGCTGGCAAGACTGCAACTTGGTACAGCCAGTATGGATAACAGTATGGAGGTTCGTCAAGAAACCAAGAATTGATCTACCATATGATCCAGCAATCCCTCTACTGGGTATTTACCCCGAAGCCTTGAAAACTCATATCTGAAAAGATATTTGCACACCGATGTTCATAACAGCATTATTCACAGTGGCCAGGACATGGAAGCAACCGAAGTGTCCTATGATAGATGATTGGCTAAAGAAGCTGTGGTACATATATATAATGGAATATTACTCAGCTATAAGAAGAGATGAAATCCTGCCATTTGCAACAACATGGATGGAACTGGAGATAATCATGCTAATCAAAATATGCTAGACAGAAAAAGTTGAAAATCACATGGTATCACTTCTATGTGGGATATAAACCTAAAATCAACCAATGAACAGGACAAACAGAGACTCATGGACATGGCCAATGGACTAGTGGTTACCAGAGGGTAGGGTGTGGGAGAGGAGGGGGGAGGTAGACGTGGTAAAGGGGTTCAAATATAGGGGCATAGGAGGAGGGTGAAGTGGGTACAGGGGATCAAATATATGGCAGCTGAAGGAAACTTGACTTTGGGTGGTAAACACACAATAGAATATATTGATGTCAAATGATAATGTTCACCTGAAAATTATATAATTGTATTAACCAAAATTACCACAATAAACAATAAAAATAAAAAAAAAATTTAAAAAATAAAAGTGGGTTAAAATAAATAAATAAATAGATGAATGAATGAATGAATGAATGAATGAATAAATAAATAAAAATTCTGCCATATGGTCCTGGACTTTTCTTTCTTGGGAGGTTTTTGATTACTGATTCAATCTCCTTACAAGTAATTGGTCTGTTCAGATTTTCTGTTTCCTCATGATTCAGTATTGTTAGGTCGTATGTTTCTAGAAATATATTCATTTCTTCTAGGTTGTCCAATTTGTTGGCGTTTAATTATTCGTAGTTGTCTCTTATGACCCTTTGAATCCGTGTAGCATCAATGATTTGCGCTCTTTCTTTTTTCTTAATACAGGCGTTCATCACTACAAACTCACCTCTTAGAACTGCTTTTGCTGCATCCCACAAGTTTCAGTGGGTTGTGTTTCCTTTCTATTTTTTCTGAATGAGTTTTCACATTTTCTTCTTGTAATTGATTTCTAGTTTTATACCATTGTGGTTGGAAAATACGCTTGAGATGGGTTCAGCCTTCTTAAATTTATTAATATTTGTGTTGTGGCCTGACACATGATTTATCTTGGAGAATATTCCATGTGTATTTGAGGAGAATGTGAATTCTACTGTTGCATGGAATGTCCTGCAAATATATGTCAGGCACAGCTGATCTATTGTGTAGTTTAAGTCCAATGTTTCCTTATTGATTCCCTGTCTGGATGATCTATCCATTGTTGAGAGAGGTATATTAAAGTCCCCAACTAAAGGTGACGTCAGCATCATTGCAGCAGAAGTCATTCCTCTTTTCTCTCCCCCTTTTTAAATAACTAATTAGACATCCATAACAGAACAAAAGTCCCTCAGTACCTTACACTCAGGGAGGCAGGAGGATTCTTGCACACTTGTGCATCTGAAAACAAAGAAACAAGGCTTCAGTAAGGGCTGTGGATCCAAGGGAGTCAGCAAACTTGCCCCATCCCCACTTGCTGTGGTGGTGGTGGTGGACTTGGAAAGTGCAAACTTGGGTAGATACCCACGCGCAAGAGACAATTTTTAGAATTCCAGCATACCTGGGGCAGTGAGGGTGTGGGAAGATTCCAGTACACCATTGGAGTGAGATAGAGATGAGTCTGGACACAGAGTAGAGGCAACACTGGGGCAACACTGCAACGGGTAAGCTGTTTGGCAGTAGAAGCAGTGACCTTCCCGTGGAGGAGATGGAAAGTAACAGCCTCTCCCATGGAGCTGTGGAAAACAGAAGAAGTCAGTGACTATCTGGCTATCCCAGTTGTGTGGGTTGCAGCTGGAGAAACCTGTTTCTCTCCTGCAGCAAGCACCCTGATTTCTGATAAGGGACCTCCAGGACTGAGAGAAGGGAGGAGAAAGGGCACGAAGCAGATAAGAATATCAAAGGGCATTAAAGGAATGTGGTTCCTGCTTTCTACTTCAGGACTTCAGCAGGAATCTGCCTTCTAACCTCTGGGAGTATCCCACTCGAGAACCTCCCTAGCAGGCCCACAAGAACCCCCAGATCTCAGAGTGCTAAACTTAAACCTTTCCCCACTCTGTGGCGGGCTCCTCAATGTGGCAGTGAGAGCAGGTCAGGTCATTGCAGTGCTCTCAGAAAAAAAATGGTCCAGGGTCTTTGGGCAAGGTAGAAACCATAAACTGAAGCTACAGTGCCATCGTCTGGGATACGAAAGAGACGTTTCCTGCACCCAGCCTGATGAGTTATAAGAAGAAGAGAAAACACAAAGTTAAGAATTCTGCCACAAGAGGGAACAAGAATAGTGGAGCAGGTCTCACCACTATAAACCTGGGATTTCCAGAAAAGCAATACCAATACACAGACCCCATCTGAAGATAACCAGATAACCAGTAAAGATACTTCAAATACAAAAGCAGCAACTCAGAAATACAAGGAACTTTAAAAATCAAAGAACTATGCCATTGCAAAAAGGTATCAATGATTCTCTAACAACTGAGCCCAAAGAATACTGCAATCTAGCTTATAAAGAATTCAAAATATTCGTATTGAAGAAACTCAACAAACTACAAGAAAACTCACAAAGACAGATCAATGATATTGGGAGAAGATACATGAACAAAATGAATTCCTTAGAAAAGAGATTAAAACTGTAAAAAAGAACCAAACAGAAATTCAACAGCTGAAGAAGTCAATGAATGAGATGGAAATACAATAGAGAGCATCTATAGTAGAGTAAAGCAAATGAGAGATAGAATAAATGACTTAGAGGGTAAGAATTTTGAATTAATACATTTATAGCGGAAGAAAAGAAAATAAAAATGAGTGGGGGAAAAAAGTCTATGTGATCTATGGGATTCGATCAAAAGGGAAAACATTCTAATAATTGGGATTCCAGGAGGAAAGAGAGGGAGAAGAGGGCAGAAATTTTAGTTAAAGAAATAATTGCTGAAAACTTCCCAGGCCCAGAGAAAGACATGGAAATCCATGTTCAAGAAGGTAATCCGTCACCCTGTTTTCTCAATGCCAAAGACCTTCTCTAAGACATAGTATAATGAAACTATAAAAAGTCGAAAGTAAAGAAAGATTACTAAAGGCAGCCAGGTGGTAGGGGAACCAGTGTAAACTACAAAGGAATCCCCATTAGGCCATTAGCAGATTTCTCAGAAAAATCCCTGCAGGCCAAGAAAGAGTGGAATGATATATTCAAAGTGCTGAAAGATAAAAATTGCCAGCCGGGAATACTCTATCTGGCAAAGTTATTCTTCAGATAACTCAGCTCTGAAGGAGACATAAAGACTTTGCCAGACAAACAAAAGCTGAGGGAGTACATCACCACTAGAAATGCCTTGCAAGAAATGCTGAAAGGAGTTCTTCAAGTTGAAATGAAAAGACAATAATGAGTGATGTGAAAACATACAAAAGTATACAACACATTGATAAAGGTGAATAGCATATAGTCAGATTTACAAAACTCCAATTCTAGAATAGAATGGTATATTAACCACTTAACTATAGTATAAAAGTTAAAGGAAAAGAGTATAAAAAGCTATAACTATAATTTGTTAACAAAAACACAGCATAAAAAGAGGGAAACTGTTATATCAAAAATATAAAATGGTAGAAATAAAAGGGCGAGGCCTTTATAAGTGAACATAGATAAGTTGCTATGAGCACGAAAGGGGCTGTTTTATCTATGAGATGTTTTATGTAAGCCTCGTGGTAAGCACAAAGAAAACAATCTAAAGTAGATTCACAAAACATAAGAAAGGGGAA
>NW_011889648.1:68900-80959 GCF_000151845.1 Pteropus vampyrus
AAAAAAAAAAACCCTCAACAGATTGGATATAGAAAGAACAGAGTTTGACACAGTAAAGGCCATATACAACAAACCCACAGCTAACATTGTACTCAACACTGAATAAGAGAAGGATGTCTACTCTCACCACCTTTATTCAATTTAGTATTGGAAGTCCTAGCTAGAGCAATTAGGCAAGACAAAGAAATAAAAGGCATCCGAATCAAAAAGGAAAAAGTAAAATTGGCATTATTTGCAAATGATTTTGTATGTATATAGAAAATCCCAAAGACACAATCAAAAAGCTGTTGAAACTAATCAATGAATTCAGTAAAGGTGCACAATATAAATTCAGCATACAGAAATCAGTTGCATTTCTATATGCTAATAATGAAACATCTGAAAAATAAATAAAGAATACTGTCCAATTCACAATAGCATCAAAAACAATAAAATACTTGGAAATAGATTTATTTAACCAACAAAGTGTAAGATCCGTACAATGAAAACTACTAGACTTTGTTGAAAGAAATTGAAGAAGACACAAATAAATGAGAAGGCCTCCATGTTCATGGATCAGAAGAATTACTATTATGTATACTATCCAAAGCCATCTAAAGATTCAAAGCAATCCCTATTAAAATTCCAATGAAATTCTTCACACATATACAGAAAACAATCTCAAAATTTGTATGGAACCACAAAAGACCCCAAATAGCCAAAGCAATCCTGAGAAAGAAGAATAAAGCCAGAGGCATCATACTTCCTGATTTCGAACTATCCTCCAAAGGTATAGTAAATAAAACTTTATGGTTCTGGCATACAAATAGACACATAGATTAATGGAACAGAATATAGAACCCAGAATTGAACCTCCACATATAAGGTCAACTAATATTCAATGAGAGAGCAAAGAACACCCAATGAGGAAAGGATAATCTCTTCAACAAATGGTGTTGGGAAAGCTGGATAAACACATGCAGAAAAACTAAATTAGACCCTTATCTTATACCACTCACAAAAATTAATCTGAAATGGATCAAAGATTTAAACGTTAAGACCTGATGCCATACAACTCCTAGAAGAAAACGTAGGGAAGAAGCTCCTCGACATTGGTCTTGCCAATTATTTCTTGGATATGACACTGAAAGCACAAACAACAGGAGCAAAAATCAATATGTGAGACTACATCAAACTAAAAAACTGCTGCACAGCAAGAAATAATCAACTAAATGAAAAGGCAACCTAATGAATAGGAGAAATTTTTTACAAACCTATATTGAATAAGGGATTGATATCCAAAATAGATAAAAAAACTCATATGACTCAATAACAAAACCAAACAATTCAATTAACAAATGGGTAGAGGAATTGAAGAGAGATTTTTCCAAAGAGGACATCCAAACGGCCAACAGGTACATGAAAAGACGCTCGACATCACCAATCAGCAGGAAAATGTAAATCAAGGGACCCTAAGTCGCCAAAAAAAAAAAAAAATATCTAGAAAAAGAGCAAAGTTGGAGGACTCACACATCCTGATTTCAAAAGACATTACAAAGCTACACTAATAAGAAGGGTGTGGTACTGGCACGAAGACAAACGTGTAGACCAATGGAATAGAATAGGGATCCAAGAAATATATCCTTGCATATGTGGTTAAATGAGTTTCGATAAGGGTGCCAGTAACTGCCAATGGTGAAGGACTGTCTTTTCAGCAAATGGTGTTTGGAAACTGGATATTCACATGCAAAAGAATGAAGTTATACTCTTACCTTATACCACATACAAAAGTTAAGTCAAAACGAATCAAAGACCTAACTACAAGAGCAAAAAGTATAAAACTCTTAGAAGCAAACAGGGAAAGATTCATGACGTTGGCTTTGGCAATGACTTATTGGCAATGACACCAAAAGCACAGGCAACAAAAGTAAAAATAGATAAATTGGGCCACATCAAAATTTAAAACCTCTGTGTATCAAAGGACACAATCAACGGAGTGAAAAGCAACCCACAGAATGGGAGAAAATATTTGCAAATGATATATGTGATAAGAGGTTAATATCCCAAATATATAAAGAACCCCTACAATTCAAAAGCAGCAGCAGCAACAACAACAGCAACAACAAAAAACTGCAAATGATCCACTTAAGAAAATGGGGCAAAGGACTTGAATAGACATTTCTGCAAAGATGATATACATACGGGCAATGAACGGATGAAAAGATGCTCAGTATCACTTAATCAGGGAAATACAAATCAAAACCATGATGATCTCACCTCGCACCTATTAGGATAACTAATATTAAAAAAACAAAAACAAAAACAAAAAAACAGGAAATAACAAGTGTTGGTGAGGATGTAAATTTTGTGCACTGTTGGTGGGAGTGTAAAATTGGTGCAGCCGCCGTGGAAAACAGTAAGTTGGTACGTTAAAAATTTTAAATGCAGTTACCACATGATCTTGCAATTCTACTTCCAGGTATATACCTAAAAGAATTGAAAGCCAGGTCTTGAAGAGATATTTGTACATCCGTGTTCATAGCAGCATTATTCACAACAGCCAATAGGTGGAAGCAACCCAAGTGCCCATCCACAAATAAATGTGTAAAGAAAATGTGGTATGAGTGATGTGTGGTCCCACCTTCACGCCCCTCCTCTGGATCCTCACTGGGGCAGGGGCGGGGGCAGGGGCAGGGGCAGGGGAGGGGGCTGACGGTCAGATACAGGACTAAATGGCGTGAGCTGGGGGTGGGGCGCGCCTGGTAGCGGGGGATGCCTGCGGCTGGTGCTCCCTCCCTAGTATGCTGACAAAGGCAGCTGGCGGGGAAAGGGGCCCCTGACAGGAAACCCCTGCAGCCAGGAACGGCAGCAGCAGGTGTCACTGCAGCAGGCGCTGGCGGCACCTGCTGGCCAAGCAATGCCAAGTGAGTATCACTGTGTGAAACTGAGAAGCGATTGCTCAAGATACTCCCTATCATGGCACACCTGAGCTCAAAACCAGATGAGAAGATCCAGCTTGTTATTAAAAGACATCTTCAATTGTATATTGCTTGTGTTTGGAATGTGGATCCTTTATATCCTCAAGTTAAATTATACTACTGAAGAATATGATATGAAAACATGCATTATGTGGACCCTGACCCATAAAGGCAAGGGAAACAAAAGAGAAAATAAACACATGGGACTACATCAAAGTAAAAAGGTTTTGCACAGCAAAGGAAACCATCAACAAAACAGACAACCTACCAAATGCGAGAAGACATTTGCCAATGAAGCATCTGATAAGGGGTTAATATTCAAAATTGTAAGGAATTCATACAACTTAACACCAAAACAAAACAAGACAAAACAAACAAACTAAAACAGTTCAATTAAAAAATGGATAGAGGACCTAAATAGACATTTCTCCAAAGAGGAAATACAGATGGCCAATAGACATATGAAAAGATGCTCAATGTCACTAATCATCAGGGAAATGCAAATTAACACCACAATGAGCTATCATCTCACACCTGTCAGAATGGCTATCACCGATAAATCAAAGAACAATGAGTGTTGGCGAGGATGAGGAGAAAAGGGAACCCTTGTGCACATTTGGTGGGACTGCAAATTGGTGCAGCCACTATGGAAAACAGTATGGAGGTTGCCCCAAAAATTAAAAATAGGACTATCATATGACCCAGCAATATCACTTCTAGATATTTATCCAAAAAAATTCAAAACACTAATTCAAAAACACTAATTCAAGCATCCCTATGTTCATTGCGGCATTATTTGCAATAGCTAAGACATGGAAGCAACCAAAGTGTTCATCAACAGACGAATGGATACGGAAGAGGTGGTACATATATACAATGGAATACTAATTGGCCAGAATAAAGAATGAAATCTTACCATTTATACCAACATGAATGAACCTAAAGGGTTTTAAGCTAAGTGAAATAAGTCAGACAAACACAAATACCACATGACTCCTTTTATATGTGAAATCTAAAAAAAAAAAAAAAAAAACAGAACAAACGAACAAACTAAACAGAAACAAACTCGTGTAAACAGAACAAATGGGCAGTTGCCAGATGGGAGGAAAGCAAAAGATAAAATGTCTATAAGAAGACCTCATATTTCAATAATCACCTTAAATGTAAATGGACTGAAGTCACCAATAAAAAGACACAGAGTTGCAGATTAGATCAAAAAACAAAACCCAGCCATATGCTGCCTCCTGGAGACACATCTCAGTTCCAAAGACAAATACAGACTCAAAGTGAAAGAGTGGAAAAAGATATTTCAAGCAAATGGCATTCCGAGAAAAGCGGGAGTAGTGGTACTAATATCAAACGAAATAGACTTCGAAATAAAAAAAGGTAAAGAAAGATACTGAGGGACACTTCATCATGATAAAGAGAATCATACACCAAGAAGACATAACACTTATTAATATCTATGCTCCCAATCAGAGAGCGCCGATATATGTAAAGCGATTACTAAGAGAACTAAAGGGAGAAACAGACCGAAACGCTATCGTAGTAGGGAAACTAAATACCTCGCTGTCGAATATGGACAGGTCATCCAAACAGAAAATCAATAAGGAAATAACATCCTTAAATCACACATTAGACCAACTGGACATAATTGACATTTACAGAGCCTTTCATCCCAAAGCAGATGCTTATGTATTCTTCTCTAGTCACATAGTACATTCTCAAGGATTGACCACATATTGGGACACAGAGATAGCCTCAACGAATATAAGAAATTTGAAATCATATCGGTCATATTCTCTGATCATAATGCTTTGAAGCTTGAGATCAACTGTGAAAAGAAAGTGGAAAGAACCACAAATACATGGAGATGAAACAACATGCTACTGAAGAATGACTGGATGAGAGAAGAAATAAAAAGACAGATCAAGACATACATAGAAACGAACGATAAGGATAGCACAACATACCGAAACTTTTGGAACACGGCAAAAGCGGTCATAAGAGGAAAGTTCATATCATTACAGGCCTATCTCCAAAAACAAGAACGAGCCCAAATAAACAACCTAACACTTCATCTTAAAAAAGTGGAAAGAAGAAGAAGAGATGAAGCCTAAAATCAGCAGAAGGAAAGAAATCATCAAAATCAGAACAGAATTAAATAAAATTGAAATTTAAAAAAAGTTAAAAATCAATGCAATAAATCGCTGGTTCTTTGAGAAGTTTTTTGATAACCCCCTGGCTAGACTCACTACAGAAAAAAGAGAAAGGACACAAATAAACAAAATCGGGGATGAAATAGGAGATATTACAACAGATACCACAGAAATACAAAGGATCATACAAGAATACTATGAAAAAGCGTATAACACCAAATTAAGTATCTAGAAGAAATGGACGAGTTCGTAGAAATATACAACCTTCCTAGACTGAATTAAGAACTGGAAAATCTAAATAGACCGATCAGCAACATGGAAATCGAAACAATCATCAGAAACCTACCAAAAGGTAAAAGTCCAGGACCAGATGGCTTCACCAGTGAATTCTACCAAACATTCAAGATTTAATACCTATTCTCCTCAAACTCTTCCAAAAAATCGAAGAGGAGGCAATACTTCCAAACTCATTTTATGAGTCCAATATTACCCTGATACCAAAGCCTGGTAAAGATGACACAAAAAAGGAAAACTACAGACCAATATCTCTAATGAATACAGATATAAAAATCCTAAATGACAAACTAGCAAACTGAATACAACAATACATCTAAAAGATTATACACCACGATCAAGTGGACTTCATAGCAGGGACACAGGAATGGTTCAACGTATGCAAATCAGTCGTTATGATACACCACATAAACAAAATAAAGGATAAAACCATATGATCTTATCAATAGATGCAGAGAAAGCTTTTGACAAGATACAGCATCCATTTATGATCAAAACACTTAATGAAATAAGTATAGAAGGAAAGTACCTAAACATAATAAAAGCCATGTATGACAAACCCTCAGCCAACATTATACTTAATGGTGAATAACTAAAAACCTTCCCTCTAAGATCAGGAACAAGGCAAGGCTGTCCACTATCGCCACTGTTATTCATTATAACATTGGAGGTCCTAGCGAGTGCAATTAGGCAAGAGAAAGATATAAAAGGCATCCAAATAGGAAACAAAGAAGTCAAACTGTCACTATCTGAGGATGACATAATTCTCTTTATAGAAAAGTCCTAAAGACCCCACAAGAACACTCATAGAAACAATAAGAAAATACGGTAAAGTTTCTGGATACAAAACCGATGTTGAAAAATCCATAGAGTTCCTATACTCTAATAATGAAGTGTCAAAAAAAAGAAGTGGCAAAAAATAATTCCTTTTGCAATTGCAACAAAAAGAATAAAATACCTAGGAATAAAACTAAGGAAACATGAGAAAGAAAGACCTAAATAATGAAAACTATAAGACCCTATTAAAAGAAATTGATGAAGATTCAAAGAAATGGAAAGATATTTCATGTTCTTGGATTGGAAGAATCAACACAGTTAACATGACCTTATTACCTAAAGCAGTATGCAGATTTAATGCACTATCCATCAAAATCCCATCGGCAATCTTCTAAGAAATAGAACAAAAAGTCATCAGATTTGTACGGAAGCACAAAAGACTCTGAATCACCAAAGCTATCCTGAGAAAAAAGAACGAGGCTGTAGGCATCACTCTGCCCAACACCAAATTGTACAACAAAGCAACAATAATCAATACGGCATGGTATTTGCAGAAAACACACACACACACACACACACACACACACACACACACACACACACACACAGATACACACACAGACACACAGACCAGTGGAACAGAATCAAGAATCCAGAAGGAAACTCATGTTTATATGGGCAAATAATTTTTGACAAAAATGCCAAACACATACAGTGGAGAAAGGAAAGCCTCTTCAATAAATGGTGCTGGGAAAACTGGAAAGCCACCTGCAAAAGAATGAAACTAGACTGTTATCTATCACCACACACCAAAATTAACTCAAAATGGATAGAGGACATGAATATAAGACCTGAAACAATAAAATGCATAGAAGAAAACATAGGAACTAAACTCAAGGACCTTGGACTTAAAGAGGATTTTATGAATTCGGCCTCAAAGGCAAGGGAAGTAAAATCAAATATAAATGAATGGGACTACATCAAACTAAAAAGCTTCTGCACAGCCAAAGAAGCTGTCAACAAGGTAAAATAAAGAGACAAACATCCGAATGCAAAAATATATCTGCAAGCAATGCCTCCAATAAGGGCCTAATATCCAAAATATACAAAGAACTCATACGACTCAATAACAACAAAAAAACGATCCAATCAAAAAAAACTAAGCAGAGAGCCTGAACAGATATTTCTCCCAAGAAGACATCCAAATGGCCAACAAACATATGAAAAGATGCTCAACCTTGCTGCTAGCTCTTAAGGAAATGCAAATGAAAACCACAATGAGATATCATCTCACACATGTTAAAATAGCTGTTATCAACAGGACAAGCAATAACAAGTGTTGGAGAGGATGCCGAGGAAAAGGAACCCTCATACACTGCTGGTGGGACTGCAAATTGGTACAGCCACTATAGAAAACAGTATGGAGGTTCCTCAAGAAACTAAGAATTGATCTACAATATGATCCAGCAATCCCTCTACTGGGTATTTACCCCAAAGCCTTGAAAACTCATATTCGTAAAGATGTCTGCACACCGACATTCATAGCAGCGTTATTCACAGTGGCCAGGACATGGAAGCAAGTGAAGTGTCCTACGATAGATGATTGCCTAAAGAAGCTGTGGTACATATATATATGTACATATATATATATAATATTCCATTTTATATATATATATATATATATATATATATATATATAATGGTACATATATATATATAATATTCCATTATATATATATATATATATATATATATATATATATATATATATATAATGGAATATTACTCAGCTATAAGAAGACATGAAATACTGCCATTTGAGACAACATGGATGGACCTCGAGATAATCATGTTAAGCGAAATCAGACAGACAGAAAAGGTTGAAAACCACATGAGATCACTTATATGTGGGATATAAACCTAAAAGCAACAAACGAACATGACAAACAAACGGACTCATGGACATGGACAATAGACTAGTGGTTACCAGAGGGTGGCGGGGAGGGGAGAGGTAGATGGGGTAAAAAGGGTCAACTATGTGGTGACAGAAAGAAATCTAACTGTGGGTGGTGAACATACAATGCAAAATACGTATGACTGTTGAATTGCACACTCGAAACTTACTGGATTTCGTTAACAAATATCACCATAATAAAAATATGTAAATATAAATATAAATAAAAAATAACGACAAGCTACATTAAAAACAGACCAAAAAATCAAATAAAATATTGTATGTCATACTAAAATGAAAAAGAAAGTGTGGTATGTGCATGCAATGGGATATTATTCAGCCTCAAAAAGGACAGAAATACTGACTTATGCTACAACATGAGCCTTGAAGACATTATGCTAAATGAAATAAGCCAGTCATAAAATGACACATACTATACGATTCCAATATATGAGATGTCTAGGGTAGTCAAATTCATAAACAGAAACCAGAATGTTGTTTTTCCGGGGCCGGGGGAAGCGAGGAATGGGATGTTGTTGTTTAATTGTTATGGAGATTCCAGTTTGCAAGATGAAGAAGTACTGGAGTTTTGCTGCACAACAGGATAAATATACTTAATACCACTGACCTGTACACTTAAAAATGTTTAATATGATAAATTTTATGTCATATGTATTTTACCACAATTTTTTAAAGCTACTCTATTGAGTACCTATCATATGTCAGCCACTACGCTCTGTTCTTTAATGACATATTTTTTATAACAACTTCCATACATGGGAAGTCCTATATTTCCATTTTATGGACATTGAAATTGAGGCTCTAAGCAATTTTGTGACTTTCATGATCTCATTACTAGTTGAACATGGCTTCAGAGTCAGACACCCTGACTGGAAAACAATTCTAGTTTTCCTATTGATTTGCTGTGTGTCTCTGGACAAAGTTAGGGATCCTATGTTTCCTCATCTGTCAGTTGAGCACAATAAGAATGCATGCCTTCTAGATTTATGTAAGGATCAAAATAGATGGTGTTTGTTGTTTCCAACAGTATCTGGCAGACAGAAAGTGACCCGTAAAGATAGATTTTGTATGATTAGGATCATTAGCATGTGCCCAGGCATTTCTCACTCCAAGAGCTAGGCTTTTAGCACTGCAAATGATGCCAGAATCTGTTTATCTTAGGGCTAGGTCATCGTATCAGATAAAGATCAAATCTGTATTGATAACACTTAAATTCTGTATATTCCACCTGTACCGATAGCATTTATTATTTTGCATAGTTCCTTATGAATAGCAGAATGTACATAAATCATTCCTTCCATTGATTGACAGATGCTGTGTACCTGGACCGTGCTAATCCCTAATGCTCAAATGATGTATGATAGAAGTGGTAGCTAAAATTTACTAAAAGCTTAGTGTCAAACAAGCTGGCAGATGTGGCCAGTAAGTAACAACTAGCCCAGATAGATTCATTGTATTATTTACATAGTCAGGAAAAGTGAAATCAATATGGTGTCAGCTCCCACTTCTCTTGTTCCACAGAATGACAACAAAACAGAATGACAGGCATCATCAGTGGCGTGGAACTCTGTGGCTTAGGAGCTATTTCTATATTGCAGGTAGACTTTAGGCCATTCTATAGCCTTCAGCTGTACTCTAAGGTGGGGGGAAGAAGCAAGATGAAAAGTCTCGGAAACAGAGAGGTGATAAGAAACTGCCTGTGCCCGCCTCTCTCAAAATAGGCAGATGGTGAGAAATGGTCTTGCGGCACCATTTCAGAAATCTTTCCATGTTCCTGGAGAATAACAGGGCACTCTACCCAGCTCCAGGTGAAACTGTAGTTGAAACTTACCTACACGGTCCATACACAACTTTGTCAGCGTGCTGACACAGAGCGGTTCCTCTGCATATATTCTGTGCCAGAAATAACCTGATGCTCATGACAGCCAATAGAGGCATAGTTTACCATCCCTAAACTACAGATGAACAAACAGGCTAAGGGTCTTCCCTTGAGGCCCAAATTAATTCAAGGTAGGTGAAGATATATCTGATTCAAGGACCCAACCCTCTCACTGCACATCAAACTCCCTGCAGTTTTACCAGTGTACCAGGTGTATATGCACGGTTATTCGAACTGGACTATAGGATCTTTGACTAGAGAGAGTAAGATTTTAACCTACTCTGATACAGCTGATACCTAATTCAGTGCAAAGCAAAGTAGGTACTCATGGAATAACTGTTGACTTATTCATTGAGGATTCATTTTGTACTTGATGCAGAGTTTAATTGCTTCTAATGACAATTTGTTACACGATCTCTGTAACATTGCTTTTTTTTTTTTTTCTTAAACGGGGCAACAGAAGAATAACTGTGTGACTTGATAATGTTAATGGCATTCCTTGTTTCAGGGAGAGACTTCTTCCATTGTAAGCAAAATAACATCACAGTAAAAGATTGGACTGGATTCAGAATATTATATAGGTTTGAATGCAGCCTCGGTTATTTTTTGCTAAATAACCTTGGGCGTAATTTGCTCAAACTTCTTCCTATCTATGATTCCTCATCCCTAAATGTGAATAAGACCAGTATTTACCTCTCGGACATGTTTTTCGAGTATTAAATTATATATGTGTAATATATATACACTCATACATAATATATACATTTATATGTATAGACATATATACATGTGTATATGTATGTGTATATAAACAGCAACTGGCTCATAGTAAGTGCTTAGTAAATTATTCCTGGGCCACAGGTTATAGTGCTTCAAATCTCTGCTTTTTAAGTCAACCAAAATTGTAGCAGCATCTTCAGAATGCTTGAGATGTGGCTTCCGAGTTTCTGTTTCCTCATTTCATCCTATTTTTTTCCTTACCATTTTTTTTTTCAATTAGAGTTGACATTCAATATTATTCTCTACAGCTCATTCTATTTGAGGCCTGAAGTCAACCTGACTGGAAGAGAAAGCTTATTTTTAAAATTGTGTTGCAACAGATGTCACCCCAAAATTCATATGTCGAAGTCCCAGTACTTCAGAATGTAGTTGTATTTGGAGATAGGGCCTTTAAAGAGGTGATTAAGTTAAGGCCCTAATCCAATCTGACTAGTGTCCTTACAGGAAGGGAGAATTTGGATACACACACAGGGAGACACCAGGGATATGCACAGACACAGAGGATACACAGCCACGTGCGATCCAAGGAGAAAGGCCTCAGAAGAAACCAAACTTGCCAACACATTGATCTTGGACTTGTAGCCTCCAGAACTGTGAAAAAACAATTTCTGTTGTTTAAGCCACACAGCCTGTGGTCTTTTGTTATGGTGGCCCAAGCAGATGAATATAACACAACCCATTTCCGTCTCTCTTTCTAGACTGAACACAGGGAATGTGCCTGATTTGTCTCTCACCCCACTGCACACGGACTGGCACATAGTAGGTGCATGATAAATATCTGCTCAATGTACAGGGCCAATGAAGTAGACTAGGAGAGGGGGCTACCAATTACTGAGCATCTAGTGTGGCAGAACAGCAAGTTAGGGGGTAGATTGAGAGTAGGGAGAATTGGAGTCACACAGGTCTGGATTGAATCTCTGCTGCCAATTTCATAGCCAGTTTCATAAGGGGCCTGGCCAAGTTCCTGTGTCCTCCTCCATGGAGTGAACTGACTCACAGGGCACACTCTGGGGTCAGGCTACCTGGTTCATCTCTGCTTTATTACGAACTTGCTGTGTGACTGTGCGAAATTCTGACCCTCTATGTGCCTCAGTTACTGCATTTGAAAAATAAGCGTAGTAAATAGCTCCAGATGGTGTTCTTCTGTGTTCCCAGAGCTCCCTGTTTCAGCGGTTTATTTTCTAGGTGAGGCATAGATGGCGTTTAGGGCTACCCTGACACAATCAAGAATGGGAACC
>NW_011889648.1:81009-83025 GCF_000151845.1 Pteropus vampyrus
GAACAGCAAGTTAGGGGGTAGATTGAGAGTAGGGAGAATTGGAGTCACACAGGTCTGGATTGAATCTCTGCTGCCAATTTCATAGCCAGTTTCATAAGGGGCCTGGCCAAGTTCCTGTGTCCTCCTCCATGGAGTGAACTGACTCACAGGGCACACTCTGGGGTCAGGCTACCTGGTTCATCTCTGCTTTATTACGAACTTGCTGTGTGACTGTGCGAAATTCTGACCCTCTATGTGCCTCAGTTACTGCATTTGAAAAATAAGCGTAGTAAATAGCTCCAGATGGTGTTCTTCTGTGTTCCCAGAGCTCCCTGTTTCAGCGGTTTATTTTCTAGGTGAGGCATAGATGGCGTTTAGGGCTACCCTGACACAATCAAGAATGGGAACCTGCATATTAGTGGAACTGACGAATACAGTGAGCTCCTTCACTCTCACAAGGAGGGCTCTCTCCGGTATCCTGTTGATTTGGCCACTCGCCCCCAGTCCAGCACGGCCTGCAGCTTCTTCTTTGTGTCTCTCTTTTGCGTTCTCATGATGCCCCTAAAAGACCACTAATTCTTCACATTAAGCCCCTTCATGTAATTTGTCTCTTTGTGTGTCTACCTACCACACTAGACTCTAAGATGCTTGAGGAAAAGGATCAAGTTATGTTAGTTTTTACCCATCCAGCATCCAGAACACTTCCTGAATCTTGGCATAGAAGAAAACTAAAAATAAGTCCAATGAAAATTATAAAAAGGAAATCATCGAGAAATGAATTTAGAAATAATATAGATATAATAAATGCAATTCCTTTCTGCTGTCTTAAATACTTGAAGTATTTGAAGTTCTTGAAAATACTTGAAGTTCTTGAAATTACTTGCCACTACATTTAGAATATGGCATGTTATTCCCCTTTTCTCATATGAGATCACAGGGACGCACAGAACTTCAGGACCATTTCCATGGCCACAGGGCTGGTAAGTAACACAATGAGCATGGATATACGCAATCTCCAGGTATGTATGGATGATGTAAAAAGTCTCTTAGGAGAAGATACTACAGATACTTAGTTTGCCATGTTATACCAGTAAAGTTGATATTTTAGGATCGAGGGAAGGGTCTCGGCCACATTTTCAACAAGTGGACAATCTTAGAAGTGCAGTTAGAAGAACTTACTGGGACTGCCCAGTAAGTTCTTAAAACCTGAGTACCCTCTCCATCACTACACCCCTTCCATTCCCAAGCCAACACTACAGGTTTATGACTTGGCCAGATTTTCATTTATGGCTGAGAATGTCATAGGCAGGGTAAGGAAGAGAACAGCCGCCCAGCCGTGAGCATCCCAGGGATCCCTGCTCCCCTCGCTCCCACCCCCACCTCCAGCCTCACCCTTACTTGCCCTCAGCAGCACAGTCACTTTGGTCATGGTGTCAGGGTCTTGCGGCCGCCTGCCGGTCCGCTCCGGGATCAGGACCCTGGTGGCCAAAAAGACAACTAAAAGAAAGCCAGAGGGCCAGAGAAGCAGGATCTGCAGCCATATACACTGCCCTGTCACCTGCCCTACCCTCCAGGGAAATTGAGCTGGGTACAGAGAAGGAAGTTGTGGGAGCCTTTCGGAAAGTAGCTGAGACTGAGCTGCGAGGGAGGCAAACCTTCCAGTTGGACACTTTCTGGTACACAGGCCTGGTGAACCTACTACACTGGGACAGCCAGTACAGGGCAATTCAATTTCAGCCTGGTCCCCAAAAACCTATCCGATTACTGATAGCCTTATTTTAATCCTGTGCGGTAACAAAGAATTAACACGATTATTTTAAACATCAACGGGCACTATCCTTAGCACAAACTAGGAAGCATGCACTCTTATTGTGCCACATTGACAAATGAGGAAACTTAGAATCCCATATTCACTAACTTGTAAAGAAACACACAGGGAGTTGATGAAAACACCAGAATTCTGACTCCAGAGCTAAGCCCTACTGGCGATGAGATCTCCAAAGTCACAAAACTGGTCTGAGCCTCAATTTCCACATC
>NW_011889648.1:83075-88598 GCF_000151845.1 Pteropus vampyrus
GGGAAGACCGAGTCACATGACCTAGAGCTCAAGGATCAGAAGTGACACTCCATCAGGTCCCGCCCACCCTCCATGTTCCTCCAGCTCCGGCTCCAGCCAGGCAGCGTCCTCAGCCGCGCGCTCGGGTCTCCGGTCTCTGAGGGAGAACCTGGGATCATGGCCGCCCAGTCATGCTGCGAGAAGGAGCAGAAGCAACAGTAGGGTGAGGTGCCCGCAGGGCTGAAGAACCAAGTCCTGGCTAACCCTCGTGGCACCCGCAAGGCCGGCAGCTACGATCCTGGTGCCAGTGTCCCCATGGTCCCGAGCGACCCTTTGTCATATTATTTCTTGTGTAGTTCTACAGATCTGTAAAGAACAACAAAGTAGATTTTTTTTTATTTTTCTACAGCAGCATGTCTCAAAACCTTGGATCAGAGGGCCCCCATTTATTCTCATGTTACAGATGTGGAAATTGAGACTCAGTAATTTTGTGACTTTTGAGATCTAATCACTAGTAGAGCCTGGCTCTGGAGTCAGAATTCTGGTTTTCACACTGAATCACTGTATGTACCCAGAAAAGTTAGTGAATCTGGGATCCTAAGTTTCCTCATTTCTCAGGCAGTGCTGCTGAGGGCAGGTGAAGGTGAGGTTGAAGGTGGAGGGTGGGAGTGAGGGGAGCAGGGATCCTTAGGATGCTCTTGGCTGGCCTGCTGGGCAGCAGTTCTCTTCCTTACTCTGCCTGTGGCATTCTCAGCCATAAACAAAAATTAGGCGAAGTCGTAAACCTGTAGTGTTGGCTGTGGAATGGGAGGTGGGTAGCGATGGAAGGGATACTCAGGTTTTAAGAACTTACAGGGCAGCTCCTTTGTCTGCGCTACCAAGATTGTCTACTTGTTGAAAATGAGGCCGAGACCCTTCCCTCGATCTTAAAATTAAAAAAAAAAAAAAAAAACTTTACTGGTATAACACGGCAATCTGTAAATATCTGTAGCATCTTCTAAGACACTTTTTACATTGTCCATACACACCTGGAGATTACCTATATATATCCGTGCTCACTCAGTTACTTACCAGCCCTGTGGCCATGGAAATGGTCCTGAAGTTTTCTGGGTCCCTGTAATCTCATATGAGAAAAGGAATAACATGCCATATTCTAAATGTAGTGGCAAGTAATTTCAAAAACATACTTCAAGTATTTAAGACAGCAGAAAGGAATTGGATTTATCATATCTATACTATTTCTAAATTCATTTCCCGATGATTTCCTAACTTTTTATAATTTTCATTGGACTTATTTTTAGTTATTTTTCTATGCCAAGATTCAGGAAGTGTTCTGGATGCTGGATGGGTATAAACTAACATAACTTGATCCTTTTCCTCAAGCATCTTAGAGTCTAGTGTGGTAGACAGACACACAAAGAGACATTACATGAAGGGGCTTAATGTGAAGAATTAGCGGTCTTTTAGGGGCATCATGAGAAGGCAAAAGAGAGACACAAAGAAGAAGCTGCAGGCCGTGCTGGACTGGGGGCGAGTGGCCAAATCAACAGGATACCGGAGAGAACCCTCCTTGTGAGAGTGAAAGAGCTCACTGTATTTGACAGTTCCACTAATATATGGGTTCATACTCTTGATTGTGTCAGGGTAGCCTTGAATGACATTTGTGCCTCACCTAGAAAATAAACTGCTGGAACAGGGAGCTCTGGGAACACAGAAGAACACCATCTGGAGCTATTTACTAAGCTTATTTTTCAAATGCAGTAACTGAGGCACATAGAGAGTCAGAATTTCACAGTCACACAGCAAGTAAGTAATAAAGCAGATATGAACCAGGTAGCCTGACCCAAGTGTGCCGTGTGAGTCAGTTCACTCCATAGAGGAGGACACAGGAACTTGGCCAGGCCCCTTATGAAATTGGCTGTAAAATTGGCAGCAGAGATTCAATCCAGACTTGTGTGACTCCAATTATCCTTACTCTCAATGTACCACCTACCCTGCTGTTCTTCCACACTAGATGCTCAGTCAATGGTAGCTCTCTCTCCTAGTCTTCTTCATTGGCACTTCACAGTGAGTAGATATTTATCATGCACCTACTATGTGCCAGTCTGTGTGCACTGGGGTTAAGAGACAAATCAGACACATTCCCTGTGTTGTCTAGAAAGAGAGATAGAAACACTGTATTATATCTGTCTGCTTGGGCTGCAATAAAAAAAAAAATACCACAGGCTGGGTGGCTTAAACAACAGAAATTGATTTTTCACAATTCTGGAGGCTAGAAGTCCAAGATCAACGCATTGGAAGGTTTGGTTTCTTCTGAAGCCTTTGGATTGCATGTGGTTGTTTATCCTCTGTGTCTGTACATACCCCTGGTGTCTCCCAGTGTATCCAAATTCTCACCTCTTATAAGAACACTAGTAAGATTGTGATCCCAGAAACATCTCCTTGAGTTCCAACATTGTTAACGACATGCACAATAGGTTTTTGTTTTTTCTTCCTGAGTTTAATTTTTTCTCCATTTTAGTCTGTTAGTGCAGGTGATAAATCCCTTTGTGTCCTATTGAAAGTTACCCAGGGGCTGACTCTAGACGCTGTTTATCATCGGCCATTGGGGAAAGGCCTAAGTGGAGGCAGCACAATTTCAAAGAGTAAGGACACTAGGCAATGGAGATTATGGGAAGTAGGTAGGAGAGATGCCTGAGTACTTTTTCTATCTGACCAAACAGTCATATAAAGGAGTAATTAAATAGCAAAAACCAAACCAAAAATGCATGTGCAATATTTGAAACAAATTCAGATTGTAAGTTACCACCCCAAATCCCCACATTTATAAATAAATAAGGACAAACCACAAACCCTTTTACTTCATTCAAAAACCACAGTACATTAAAAAGCCAGCATTTAAATTTTATTCATCAAAAATCCATTACAACCTGGAAAAGGGGAATCTCAACTCAGAGGCAGAGGCAGGCCCTCTTCAAAGAGAAGAGGGCCTGGAATCAAGGGCCAACAGCAGCTAAGTGCTAGGTGATGGAGTCCTGGGAAGAGGGGCCTTCAGAACTCACCAGTTTGGTTTCTGGCTCACACAGCTCTGGGAAACCTCACAAGTAACCACAAAGTAGGCATTCCATTAAGTGCAGTGGATGTTGATTCCTTTCTCCGGTCTTATGAGGAGGCACATGGGGGATCACAACACAGGAGGTGTAAGGGGCTAAGGGATGCTCCCTATGTCGGCCTGCTCTCATGGAGAGACAGAGCTCAGGGCATCAAACTCCAGCAGCAAGGCACGCCTAAGGCTAGCAGTGCCAGGAGTGGAGGTGGAGCCCAAGCCACCACCAGGCCGAGGTGAAGAGCAGCTCTAGCCAGGGAAATGAGTGGGGGAAGAGGGGCTCTGGCAAGGAAGCTCAGGGGAGGAGGGGAGGAGGATGAGGAGGAGGATGAGAAAGGGGTAGAGGAGAAAGAGGAACTCTCACCATACTGCCCAGGGAAAGGAAAGTACCGACCAGGAGGTGAGGGTGAGGAGGCACGCATACAGACAGCATGCCAACGCGGCTGGGAAGGAAGGCTTGGAACCTCAGGATCAGGAAAGCTTAAGCTGCTCTGGAAGACAGGCCTTCCTAAGTAGAACCCAGGGCAGGTAGGGCTTTGGCCACCAGCCCCAGAAAGAGAGGGGCGGCTGCTAGGGGCTGATCTCTGAGTGGGTTGGCTCCAAAGAACAAAGCCTGCAATGGTACTCCCGCTGCAGAGGGCGGTGCTTAGCGGAGTGAGGCAACTACAGAGCACAGGGACAGACCCAGACGCATGACTTTGGAGAGCAGGGCATGGTAGACTGGCCTGGTGGCTGAGGAAATGGTCTGTCCCAGATGAACGGCTACCAGAAGCTGGGCCTGGTACACAGAAGAGCATCAGAGCACAATAACTGGCCTGGAAGCACAGCAGCGGACGGCAGGGCCTGGCCCAGATTCATGGCGGCAGAGAAGAGCAGGGCCTGGTGCAGATCCAAGGCTGTCAAGAGCAGTACCCGACCTGGATGCGTGGATGCACAGCGGCAGGATCCAGGATCTGGCTCCAGTGCACAGCGGCTGGATGCAAGGCCCGGCGCGGGTGCACTCTGGTTGGACTCGGGGACCAGTGGGTGCACGGTGGTGGGATGCAGGGACTGGCTTTGCTGCACGACAGTTGGATTCGAGGCCTGGATCAGGTGTACCGTGGTTGGAAGCAGTGCCTGGAGTGTGTGCAAGGTGGTTTGATGCAGGCCCTGGACAGGATGCACCGCGGTTGGACTAGGTTCGGGCGTCGGTGCACTCTGCCTGGACTCAGGGACCGGTGAGTGCACGGTGGAGGGATGCAGGCCTGGTGCCAGGACACGACGTTTGGGAACAGGGACTGGCTCTGGTGCACCAGGGTAGCGGGATGCAGGGCCTGGCTTGGCTGCATGTCGGTTGGATGAAGGCCCTGGTAGGATGCACCACTGCGGTGGGATGTACTGCTGCAGTGGGATGCAGGTCCTGGCTGGACTGCACAGCGTTTGGATGCAGGCCCTGGCGGGGATGCACGGTAGCGAAGGGATGCAAGGTCTGGTGCGGGTCAGTGTTGGCAGGGGCAGGATGTAAAGGCTGGCTGGGGTTCATGGCTGGGCTGCATGGCTTGGCGGGTTGCTGCGTTGTCGGAAGGCAGTGCCTGGCCAGGTTGAATGATTGCGGGGAGCAGGGCCTGGTGTGCGGAGCAGGGCCTGGTTTCAGAGGACCGAGCCTGGCTGAGATGAGCGACTCTACAAAGAAGCACGAGGTGCACTGTGGCAGCGGTGGCTGCTGGGCTGAGAACTTGAAGATGGTGGCAAAGGCATGGGAGAGCCCAGAAACAGCACAGTGAAAGCTGAGTCCCTGGTCTGGGTCGGACGCCTGCTCGCCGGGACAGCGCCGCTCGTGGCTTGCCCCACAGCGGCCGTGCTGCCTGCGTGCGCGGTTTGTAGACTTTGGCCCATTTTAGGCCTCACACATCTCAGCACTGTATGGGGGCTAGGGCTGCCCTGCCTCTCAGGATGCTCAATCTCCTGCAAACAGTACATGGAGGGCGGCCGTGGGTCCTCCACAATAGATTAAATGGCACCAGCGGTGGCCATGGTACAGGAGGAGGAACCTGCTGTGCCACCAAGCGAGGCGCCCCCACCTGACGGAGATGGGAGGCTCGAGAATGCAGGGACCCTGGCACCCGGATTATGGCTGTTTGCTTCATGGATGCCACCAAGGGCAGCGGAGACCTGGTTCTTCTGCCCTGCAGGCACCTTACCCTGCTGTTGCTTCTGCTCCTTCTTTCAGCACAACTGGGTGGCCATGACCCAAGTTTCTCCCTCATAGACCAGAGACCAGAGCGCACAGCTGAGGACGCTGCCTGGCTGCAGCGGGAGTGGGAGCTGGAGGGTCACGGAGGGTAGGCGGGACCCGGTGGTGTCCACTTCTGATCCTTGAGCTCTAGGTCATGTGACTCGGTCTTCCCGGATCACGGCAAACTAGCTCCCTCTGGCGCAAAACAGATGGATGTGCTCCA
>NW_011889649.1:0-1907 GCF_000151845.1 Pteropus vampyrus
ATCCCTGTTTCCTTTCACTATGAACTAGTGAGTTAGAGATTGCCTGAGCAAAACACTGATGGTTAACCAAGTGTATTATATAACCAGGGATTAGAGTCATGTTCCGCGATATATTTTCTTTAACCTTCCCATGTCTTCAGATTTCTTTACTAACCTTAGGACGCTGATTTGACATAGCCAATGACGAAAACCATCAACAGCCGAGATGGTGGAAGCAGAGTAATCTTAGTATTTCTTTTACATTTTTCCTTGTTTTTATTTTGTTACTGTCCATGGTGTTTTAATCCACAAATCCCCTCTTGTTATATCGCCAAACTCACTGTCCTCTGATAACCTCATTCCTTCACATTGTAGTTCACTTTGGGAATATTAATTTATTTTTAGAAGTTTCCAGGTTTTTCACTTAACTCTCTATATCAATGTGTATTGTGTTAATGATGGCTCTAATATATGTAAATCTAAAACCTTCAGATGTGGTCTTACTTGAGGGGGAAAAAGGTCTTTGCAGATATATTAAAGAATGAGATCATCCATTGTTAATATGGGTACTAAATATTATGATCAGTATTCTTATAATGCAGAAAAGAACAAGTAGTTTAGAATACAGTTACAGAGGCATAGAGAAGAACATGTGAAGATGCAGGCAGAGATTGGAGTGATGCACACAAGAATCAAGGAACGTCAAGAGCCATCAAAACCTGGAAGAAGCAACGAACAATTCTCTCTGGATGGAGTGAGACCTGGCCAGCACAGTGATTTTGGACTATACGTTCTAGAACTGAGAGAGAATAATTTTTTTTTGTTTTAGGCCACTCAATTTCTAGTAATTGATTACAGTAGACCAAAGAAAGTAATACATCATTTAAAAAGTCTTATCATTAAAGTTCTTTTATTTGAATCATGGAAATAAATGCTTATCCCTTTGGGGGGCAGTAATTTGCCATTTTTTATCTTTTGAATGAAGAATGAAAATACCTACCTTATTAGTTAAAAAGAATCGTGTCAGTGTAACCTCATGTGGTATAAAGTTATTTACCCAAAAATAAGTTTTACATGTCCGTTGAAAACTTTTTTTTAAACATTATTTTCTAGAGCAAAAGAAAACTGGAAGCAAAGAAAAGGCACTCTTGGTGAAATATATTAAGACATTGGAGACCATCTACACCATACAACCCTACAGAGCTTCTCAAGACAATTAGATCTGCTCCACTTAAGGCATTACAAATTTCCTGATATGTGAGAAAGAGTGTATATGTATGTTAAATCATAACTGCGCTTTTATAAAACACAAAGAATAGCTGTCCATAATTTCACATAATCTGTTGCATATGCATGTCTTTAGTGGGTGCTTGTTCATAGCACAATATCTGGGAGTATGTGGATTAGAAGAAAATACCGACTTCTTCACCTTTTTCTTTCATCTTTATCCTGAATTCTTAAGATCTCTGATTCTTAAGGGTTTTTTCCCCCAGGTTTTTTTATTTAGTCAAAAAGTAGTTCTACTGTTTTAAGAGTGAAACTTTAAAAAATAGTCTATAGTTTTCCTACCTAAATAGCCCTTGTTAATTTTAATTTTTATTTTAAAATAATTTTAGACTTAAAAAATAAGCAAAAATAGTACGATGTCCCGTATATCTTTCAGATTCCACTAATTTTAACAACTAACATAACCATAAGACTCATACCAAACCAGGACATTGTTATTGGTTCAATAGTAATAACTGAGCTCTAGATATTACTCAGATTTCACTAGCTTTTTCCCCAATGTCTTTTTTTCTATTCTTGCATGCTACATCACATGTATTAGTGTGTCTCAGCTTTCAAAGTTGTTTCCTCAGTTCATCCTTGTTTTTCATGATTTTGACACTTGGATGAGTACTGATTAGTTATTTGCTAGAATATCTCTA
>NW_011889649.1:1957-2740 GCF_000151845.1 Pteropus vampyrus
CAAAGTTGTTTCCTCAGTTCATCCTTGTTTTTCATGATTTTGACACTTGGATGAGTACTGATTAGTTATTTGCTAGAATATCTCTAGATTTGGGTTTGTCTAGTAATCTCTGATTGAACGTATATATTTTAAGCCTTTTACAGAATAGCACAAAAGCAATGTTTGACCTTCTGAAGACTTCATATCAGGAGAGACATAATAGGAATGTAGATTATAACTTTTAATGATAAATTAATCATTTGAGTAAGGCCATGTCTGTTGACCTTCTCCACTGTAAAGTCACTCTTTCTCACTTTGTAATTCATAAATATATTGGGAGAAATACTTTGAGACTATGCTAATGTGTTATTTCTTCTCGATGTTTGCCCACTGAATTTAGCATCCATCTATGGGATCATCTTTGTGACTATTATTACTGTGGTGTTGCCTAGTGATTTGGTGTTTCTTTCATTCCTTCTACATATATTAATTGGAATTCTTCTCTAAAAAAGAGCTGTCATTTCTCCCCCATTTAGTTATTGTATTTTTTATATCAGAATGAACACATAGATTTCTTCTTTGGGTCATAATCCAATATTAATACTACTTATTAGCTGCTCAAATTTTCCACTTTAGTTACAGGGAGTTCTATTAGGTTGACTTCTGTTTCCTTTTGACATAGCTTCATTTTTTAATATTTTTTATACCTTCTTGACTGTCTGATACTATAAGCTGCTCTGGGTTCATCCTGTATTTCCTTGTCCTAGCCCTTAATTAGTCATTTAATTCTCCAAGGAGCCCATA
>NW_011889649.1:4600-8079 GCF_000151845.1 Pteropus vampyrus
AACCATATGATTTCACTTATGAGGGATGTAAAACTGAAAACAACAAATGAATAAATAACAAACAACAAATGAATAATTGAAAAAACAACAAACAAAGCAACAAAAACTGATAGACACAGACAACGGTTTAGTGGTACTGGAGGAAAAGAGGTAGGGAGGAGGTAGATAAAGGTAAAAGAGAGAAATTTCACTATGGGGAAGAACATACAATGCAATCAATATGCAGATGATGTATTATAGAATTGCACACTTGTAATCTATATAATTTTATTAACCAATACCATCCTAACCAAGTTTATTAAAAATGAATTAAAATCACGCAATAATTATTTTATATACCTTACCAAATATTTACAGCCAAAATCAAAAGTCACTATCCTTTCTCTCCAGTCAGGTTAAAGCCTTCTAATGTCATTTTCCCACCCTCACTTTCTGATAGAGGAACCTTGAGACTTGGTGTACTATATTCCCTGTCCAGACACATCTTTTTCTTATGTAAATATCTGTAACTAAAAAAAAATGGTCATGGCAGGAACAGAGAACATTAAAAGAAATAATCTAGATGATGAATGAAATCTAGATAATTTCCAGGATACATTCTCTGACAATAAGAAATGGTGTTTAAGAATTGCAAAATTAGTGTATTCAGATTTCATATTAAACTACAGAGTAACTGGAAAACTGTGCATGTACTTCTTCCTGGCCAACCTGTTCTTTGTGGATGTTTGTTATTCCTCCACCATCACCCCAAAGATGCTGGCGGATTTATTGTCAGAAAAGAAAACCATCTCCCTTGCTAGCTGCTTTGTGCAATTGTATTTCTTCATCGCCTTGGCTACGAGCGAGTGCATCCTGTTCGGCTTAATGGCCATCCACTTTTTAAGCTCTCATGTTCTGACACACGGCTAAATCAAGGCCTCTTTTCCACCTTTGCTGATGTGAATATGATCGAGGCTCTGCTGTTCATCCTCGCCTCCTACTACTATGTTCTCTTCTCTATCTTTCACATGCATTCGGGGAGGGGAGGCGCAAAGCGTTCTCGACGTGTGCCTCTCACCTGACAGCTATAACTCTGTTCTATTCCACTGCCATCTATACTTATCTGAGACCCAGTTCCAGGTACTCCCTAAGTCAAGACAAAGTGACTTCTGTGTTCTACACAGTGGTGATCCCCATGTTAAATCCTCTGATCTACAGCCTCAGGAATAAGGAAGTAAAGGCAGCTTTATGGGATGTTATTACCAGGAAAAAGATTCCTTCATTTCTGTGATTGTGTTATTTAATTTTATGAACTTAGATAGAGTATTTAATGAACTTTCAAAGGCTGGTTTAAGCCAACAGCTTTTTATTAGAATATTTTCTAGGTAATCACATTCTGGAATATTCAAGTACATGTATCTGATTTGAGTATAAGATAAATTACCAAACTTATATGAGACGGCGAGACCTTCATGTCATTATTCTATATCTTCAGTAATAAGAAATAAGGTTTATTTGCCTAGAGAAAGGAACGTACTGAATGTTTAGAGACAAAAGTCACAATATCACATAAAAGTAGCCTTTTAAAATATATGTAATTATGCTTGTACTTTTTCCTGTGAATTATTTTTAGTATTTATGATTTTAAAGATTATTATGTATCACATTTATCAAAATGCTTTAAATTTAAAGTATATTTCCATTATAATTTATTGTATTATGTCACATCTCATTTAAAAGTTGACATACACGTCATCTGGGATGTGGCATAGCGGTCATTATGACCCATCACAAACAGATCATCTGCTGGACCTTTCCATACTCACAATGCTCTGTGTAGGTGACTTAGGCCAGATGGATGTTCACGAAAGTATCGGTGGTGTCTGAGAACCCATGGGCCATGCTCTCAGCCCGCAGGTCTTCAGTGTTACCTGGCCCCGGAGGCCTGTGGTAGAACGGCCAGGCTGTTTTCAGAGGGGCCCGCTCTTTCCCTGCGTAGCCTGCCGGCTTCTTATGCACCAGCTGGCAGCTGTTGGCTACATGCTTTCTGCTTTCCCTGTCCTGGGAATGTAATGAAATCATATCTGGAACCAAGATGTTTCACTAGTAAATACTAATACTATTTTCCTTCCATTAAATACTTTAGTTTCTAGTAAAACAGAAATAGAAACAGTGTTTTGGGAGATGAATCCAGTTATTCTGACATTTGGGGTTGTAGACACTTTATAATTTGTGCTTGTTCTCTGCTCTCTAATTCAGCTTTCTTACATTTCATTATTCTCATGTACAAGGTCTACGAATGTCTTCAAATTTGGGAGCTATTATCACTAATGATTTTGCTAATTTTCAATTTATTGAATATAGGCTTCTTATGTAGATTTTGATTATTTCTTAAATTCATCTTTATTTATAAAAAATATTTTAAATTATATTTTCTTGTTTATTGTTCAGTGCATTTGTGTGAAAAATATTTCAAATATTTTCTACTTTCTTTCACTCAAAAGCAATTTAAATTGTAAAAGCTAAGAGGCTTCAACTTTTAATATTGAATCATTCTTTTCTTTCTTTGGAACATGACAATATTTTTCACCCTCCCTTAAGAGTGTGATTCTTTTCTACCCTTTGCTATACTCTCTATTACCTTTTGTCTTCTATTTTTATAGTCTTTTGTTTGACTTGGATGGTTAATGTTACCACACTCCTTAAATATACAGATATCAATCAGTGTTTTGCCTTTTTTTCAGGGGATTTGAATAATTTATTTATTAAAATTTTGAGGGAACTTTGAAATATATGCTTTAGGCTGTGTTTTAGTCAATATTTTTATCAGTTGGACCAAACAGAGAATAACCACCAAAACTGTGAATGTCACACATTTAAAAAAATAAGCACACCAGACGGAAGGAGTGAAAGAATCAATATTTAAGAATCACATAGATCCAAATAAATAACCAAATATATAATGTTATTAATAGATGAAGTCTTGCATTAAATATTTGCATATGTGGTACTGTGAAAGAAAGGGTTAACTCAATTGCCTTGGCTGCCCAAATTCTACATTTTCCTAAGTTCTTCGGGACCAAACCTTGACTGGCACTCTAGAGACAACCTCTGAAACCTTGGAATACCTTGCCTGATAAGAGCGTCATTTCATCTTGGGAACCAAAACAAACACGTTCTGCTAATGATGTGATTTATGGTGAATGCCTATATTTGTACATATGGGGTTTTGGGAGAGGTTGTGTCAGTTTGAACACTGGGGTTTGGGGGTGGGGCAGTTGGAGACCAAGTAACTATGGACAGTTACGTTTTGTCTCCACATCTGTGTACTGACTCCCTGTAAAACCCTGCACTCCAAGTCTTGGTTAACCATTTCTGGTTGGCGATGCTTCACACGAGTTGTCAGACCACACTGCTGGAAGCGTCAATTGCTGGCTGCGTGATTCCACCCGAAAGGACAAGTGGAAGCTCATGCCTGGTTCTCCTAGACAATGCTCTAC
>NW_011889649.1:10091-11898 GCF_000151845.1 Pteropus vampyrus
TGAGAGAAAACTGATGAGTATGTGATAAAGACATGAGGACTCCTTCCCAACTCTTTTTACTCTAGTGCAATGAATCCCTTGATAATGGCAAATTCCTACCTTTTGCATTGGGGATAATACAAGGCTCAGCATCAGCATATATCCTAATTATGTTATTTCTTATTGAATCTCAAGAGAAATCTATAGACATTACCGTTATTTAGTTAATCAACATGTTTTTCAGTCTGCTACCGAAAAAAGCAACCCACCTATGCGTTTTAGAAAACAATGATGAAATAAAGAAACTATTCATCCTATATGCTTAATTTACAATTTACTACATGCATTTGCCTTATTAATTTGTTTAAACAGTGTAAAATATTAGCATATTGAAGTAATTCTCAGATAAATGATATACAGAAACATGTATATAATCTAAGAAGTGATGAATTATGAATCTCATCATTGAGAAAAAAATGACATTTTAAAGACTGAAATTTACATTTTAATAATGTAATCACCTTCTTTTATCTATTATCCACAAATGTTTATTAAATGCCCTCCATATGACAAGCACTGTTCCATTAACTTGTCAATAAATGTAAAAGTTTCTGCTCTGAAAACTTTATTAGCTAATTAAAAAAAATAAAAATAAATAAATAAATAAATAAATAAATAAATATATATATATATGTATACACACACACAAACACATACATATTCAAGATTCACGAGCAACGGTTGTCATTTGCGTCACATTGTAATTTCGTTATGGTCAACGCACACCTGATAGATAAATAAATAAATATACACATATAAATGAGAAACTAAAAATGAGTAATTCTGTTATTACTATGTCCTGTGAATGCAAGAGATTCCATTTTTAATTAAGGGCTTCATTCTACCATTGACGTTGTAGTTTTTAAAATGCTCTTAAATAGAGTATGAAGCAATCTTATCTCCGAAAATCAACATTTGTAGAAATCTTAATTAAAAAATTGAATATCCGTATTAGGTAACTCAAATGTTAACAAACATATTAACTCATCATAACAATGCTTTTTAACTCCTTTTACATTGAGTTTCTTTTTGGTAATATCTGAGTCAGTGACCTGTGAAAATATAAAACTTATTCTACATTTCATGAACCGTAATGTCTATTTGATGAGTACCCAATTTATCTGCAGTCAAAAGACTGGAAATCTCAGAACACTAAAGTTTTTCTCCTATGCCCCGTCTGTGAAAGTCAATATCTGCATTACCTCATAAGATAATCAGGAAAAAAAATGTATAAATAAATAAGTAGAAAGAAGTTTGCACAGATGTGTAAAAGTTTTCCGACACATTATTAAATTAAAGGACAAAAATAAGTCCATTGCATTAGCAAAAACAAATCACTTATGGCACTGAAGAGTTAACTATCAGGAGCAAAGGCACAACAGAAGGTAGGAGTCTCAAACTAAGATATCTCTATCAACATATATTTCCTAGTCTTTCTCTGTGTTGAAAATAATTGTAAAAATGTCAACATTTTAGCCTTGAAATTATTGACTTTTCTATAACACAAATGAACATATTACGAAGGAAATAGCAAAAACAACAGTTCTCGTCAAAGTGATTGCCCCAGCCGGATTATCAGCCTACTTGAGCATTTTTAAACGTGCTATTGCTACAGTAGCCTATGCTGGTCTCTGTTTTTCTTGTATTGTCACAACAGGAGTAATTGGTAGCAGGATAGTAATGTTTGCACCTTTGAACATTATATCCTCATTAGGAAAATGATCCCATAAGATGTTTCTCTAAGAATGAAAAAGTCAAAGAAGTCATG
>NW_011889649.1:12258-13000 GCF_000151845.1 Pteropus vampyrus
AAAAAAAAAAAGATTCATTCAAAATGTGGTATTGAAGGAGAGCTCTAGAGATACCCTGCACTGCCAGAAAGATGAACAAATGGTTTCTGGAGCAAAGTAAGCCTGAAACATTTGTTGAGGTAAAATTGACAAAACTGAAGCTGTCCTACTTCAGGCACATCATGAGAAAGCAGAATTCTTTGGAAAAGACAATAATGCTGGGAAAAGTTGAAGGTAGCAGGAAAAGGGGAGGATAAAGAATGAGGTGGATTGACTCCATAAAAGGAGTGAGTCTACAGGAGATGAACAGGGTTGTTGAGGACAAGACATTTTGGATGTCACTCATTCTTAGGTTCACCAGGAGTTGGAGCTGATTTAATAGCCTGTAACAACAACTACAATACATATTGGGTCTTATAATCAAATGTAGATTTACTGAGGGGGGGATAAAGAGCCCTTGATTGTCTAGGTCGTGCTCAAGGGTCAACTGCTGGTCATGTCCTCTCTCCGTATGGTTCCATTCTGATCACATTCTGGAAAGGGCAAAAGCATGACATTATTCACACCAGTGGTTTCCCAGTGGTTATCAGAGACTGAGGGAAGGGATGGTATTGTCTACAAAAGGACATAACGAAATTCATTAGGCTGGAGGAAATATTCCGTCTTGATTGTAGTAGTGGTTACAAGACTGTAGGTGCTTGGCAAAGCTCATCAAAGTGTTCACCTCAAAACAGTGATCAATTCCTGTAAGAAACGTATTGTG
>NW_011889649.1:13050-13419 GCF_000151845.1 Pteropus vampyrus
TTGTAGTAGTGGTTACAAGACTGTAGGTGCTTGGCAAAGCTCATCAAAGTGTTCACCTCAAAACAGTGATCAATTCCTGTAAGAAACGTATTGTGTGATAAACCTGTCTTTAAAAAACTGGTGGTTTCCAACTTATTATTTTACTATTTTTAAGTATATTTAAATTGAAATATTATTATTGATTGTTTTTCTGCTCTTCCTCAATAAAACTTCTTTCAAGATTTCAATTATAATATTTTGTTCAATCATTAAAATCTGCTTTTTTGTATCTTTGGATATCATTAATTTATTACAAAAGAGACATGGAAATTATTTACATGATGAAAATTCAGAACTTCAGTGAAATCGGCAGCTTCACGTGATGCCATT
>NW_011889649.1:13469-15862 GCF_000151845.1 Pteropus vampyrus
TATCAGAGACTGAGGGAAGGGATGGTATTGTCTACAAAAGGACATAACGAAATTCATTAGGCTGGAGGAAATATTCCGTCTTGATTGTAGTAGTGGTTACAAGACTGTAGGTGCTTGGCAAAGCTCATCAAAGTGTTCACCTCAAAACAGTGATCAATTCCTGTAAGAAACGTATTGTGCAATAAACCTGTCTTTAAAAATCTGGTAGTTTCCAACTTATTATTTTACTATTTTTCAGTATATTTTAAATTGAAATATTATTAATGATTGTTTTTCTTCTCTTCCTCAATAAAACTTCTTTCAAGATTTCAATTATAATATTTTGTTCAATCAATAAAATCTGCTTTTTTGTATCTTTGGATATCATTGATTTATTACAAAAGAGACATGGAAATTATTTACATGATGAAATTTCATAACTTCAGTGAAATCGGCAGCTTCACATGATGCCATTTCAAAATGATTAATATCAGTCTACATACTTTCCAAGGATATCACCATCTCTAAATAAGAAATAATCCTTGTCGTCTAGAACTACTTTGGTGCCTCCACATGCAGAAGAACTTTGTCCCCAATGTTCACGCTAACTGATTGAATCTCTCCACCCTCTCCCTTAGAGCCCTACCCAACAGCTGCTACTGTTCCTTGCAATACTTTCCCTTGAGATTTTTCTGGAAGCATAATGCCTCCTTTGGTTACAGTTCCTGCAGCACTCCTTGCAACTAGCAGTCGATCAAAGAGGGGAAGAAACTATCTAAATGTCTGTCCTGCCGCGACTTCTGCCGCCACAGTTCTTACTCTGCTCTGGCGCCACCGCCACAAGGAGACATCTGCAGTCAGACTGCCCGGGCGTGTGAACTTTGGAAAAGTCAATCTCCTTTTTGATTTCGTTTTCTTTAGAGTTTAATCATCTCTTCTTTCTTCATAACATTTTCTCCATCCCCTTCTTCCAGGATAACTCTCGGTGCTGATTCCTCTCCTGTCTCTTTTAATTCATGATTCTGGCTGCTGAAGTACAAATTCTTTTTAAATATTTCCATTTCTTAAATTGTTAATTAAATTTCTTATATCAATAAATATATAACGTATTTCATAGATGTCAATTGGGGGTAATTTTTATTGGCACGATGGTGGGATCTTTACAAGTCAAGTTTTGAGGTAATGTCTTTCATGATGTTTTGGATTTATTCTGCCTGCTCTGAACGATTGAATTTACTAGAAGATACACACACACACAGACATATATACATATATAATCTTCTAAATGAGAAAATGAAATTAGACAGGAAAATAAGGAAGCTGGATATTAACACTCTTTGAAGACTGTGCTCAAGTCTATTCTACTTCCTAACACTTTATACATTGGAAAGTTTTCTTATCAGCTTGAAGTTTTGCTCTCTTCATCTGCAAAATGTGTAATATAATAATGCTTCCTCAAAGACTGATGTAGCAAATAAACGGAGAATTTAAATGGAAGAGTGGAATACAGAATTTGCTGTGTGATGCGTTCTCTATGCAGACAGATTCTCTATACATATGGACACTCAATGTGTTTTATTTCACCTTGTTTTCCTTCTGCACTGAGAACTGGGAAGCCTGTACTCTCATCCCCTTGTAGGATAACAATCAGACAATAATTGCAATAAGCCAACACATTTCTGATATCATAAAAAAGAAGTTAGATATTCCTACTCATTGTTCTATTTGCTGGAATATTTCTTTAAACGTGGTACAATGGATTTCTTTAGTTTCTTCTCATTAATTTCACTCAAGAACAGAGTTGGGTGCTCCCTTTGGCAGCACATATACTAAAAGTGGAGCAATACACAGAAAAGTAGCATGGCTCCTGTGCAAGGATGACACGCAAATTCATGAAGCGTTTTATGTTTTTATGGTCATATATGCAATGGAATAGTACTCAGCCATTAAAAAAATGAAATCTTAACCATTCACAACAATATGGATAGACCTAGAGATATTATGCTGAGTGAAATAAGTCAGACAAAGATAAATACCATATGATTTCACTTATATGAGGAAACTAAGGAACAAAATGAACAAATGAATCAGAAACATACTCACGAACATAGAAGACAATCTGGTGATGGACAGAGGAATGGGAGTTTGGAGGTCTGTGAGAAGGGGGTGAAGAGTTAAAGAAGTACAATTAGTAGTTGATAGATGGTCACAGAGGTGGAGAACACAGCCAAGGGGGTGCAGTTAGCATTAATGTAATGGCTAGGTGTAGAGCCAGAGAAGAGAAGAACAAATAGTTTTATAAACTGTGTAAATTTCTAACCAATGTGCTGTACAATTGAACCTGATAATCAAATAAAACTTAAAATATACAGAGTTGGAATGAAGGTTGAACTTACCCTAAACACACACACACA
>NW_011889649.1:15912-18713 GCF_000151845.1 Pteropus vampyrus
GATCAAAGAGGGGAAGAAACTGTCTAAATGTCTGTCCTGCCGTGACTTCTGCCGCCACAGTTCTTACTCTGCTCTTGAGCCACCGCCGCAAGGAGACATCTGCAGTCAGACTGCCCGGGCATATGAACTTTGGAAAAGTCAATCTCCTTTTTGATTTTGTTTTCTTTAGAATTTAATCATCTCTTCTTTCTTCTTACATTTTCTCCATCCCCTTCTTCTAGGATAACTCTCTGTGCTGATTCTTCTCCAGTCTCTTTTAATTCATGTTTCTGGCTGCTGAAGAACAAATTCTTTTTAAATATTTCCATTTCTTAAATTGTTAATTAAATCTTATATCAATAAAGATATAACCTAGTTCATAGATGTCAATTGGGGTACTTTTTATTGGCACGATGGTGGGATCTTTACAAGTCAAGCTTTGTGGTAATATCTTTCATGATGTTTTGGATTTATTCTGCCTGCTCTGATGTTTGAACGATTGAATTTACTAGAAGATACACACACACACACACACACACACACACACACACACACACACACACACATATAATCTTCTAAATGAGAAAATGAAATTAGACAGGAAAATAAGGTAGCTGGATATTAACACTCTTTTGAAGACTGTGCTCGCGTCTATTCTACTTCCTAACACTTTATACATTGGAACGTTTTCTTATCAGCATGAAGTTTTGCTCTCTTCATCTGCAAAATGTGTAATATAATAATGCTTCCTCAAAGACTGATGTAGCAAATAAATGGAGAATTTAAATGGAAGAGTGGAATACAGAATTTGCTGTGTGATGCGTTCTCTATGCAGACAGAGTCTCTATACATATGGACGCTCAATGTGTTTTCTTTCACCTTGTTTTCCTTCTGCACTGAGAACTGGGAAGCCTGTACTCTCATCCCCTTGTAGGATCACAATCAGACAATAATTGCAATAAGCCAACACAATTCTGATATCATAAAAAAGAAGTTAGATTTTCCTACTCATTGTTCTATTTGCTGGAATATTTCTTTAAACGTGGTACAATGGATTTCTTTAGTTTCTTCTCATTGATTTCCCTCAAGAACAGAGTTGGGTGCTCACTTCGGCAGCACATATACTAAAATTGGAACAATACACAGAAAAGTAGCATGGCTTCTGTGTAAGGATGACATGCAAATTCATGATGCGTTTTATGTTTTTATGGTCATATATACAATGGAATAGTACTCATCCTTTAAAAAAATGAAATCTTAACCATTCACAACAATATGAATGGACCTAGAGTTTATTATGCTTAGTGAAATAAGTCAGACAAAGATAAATATCATATGATTTCACTTATATGAGGAATCTAAGGAACAAAATGAACAAATGAATCAGAAACATACTCACGAATATAGACGACAATCTGGTGATGGACAGAGGAATTGGAGTTTGGAGGTCTGGGAGAAGCGGGTGAAGAGTTAAAGAAGTACAATTAGTAGTTGATAGATGGTCACAGAAATGGAGAGCAAGCCAAGGGGGTGCAGTTAGCATTAATGTAATGGCGGTGTAGAGCCAGAGGAGAGAACAAATAGTTTTATAAACTATGTAAATGTCTAACTAATGTGCTGTACAATTGAAACTGATAATCAAATAAAACTTAAAATATACAGAGTTGGAATGAAGGTTGAACTTACCCTAAACACACACACACACAATGGCCAAGGGAAGAATAATAATAAAATAATAACAGTTAGTGGGATACTCATCCATTTGAAATAGGCTAAAATACAAAAAAAATAGGCAACGTAATAAGTAATTACTTTTTCTTTTTTTTAACTTTGGCAAAATCTCTAAAATAACACAGAGATCAGGATCAACTTTGCGATGCCATGCATGATTCCATGTATTTCCATGTGACTGTTTTCTCATCTCTTGAGAATGTGAATTTCCTTTAGAGGATTGACTCCAGAATTAAACCCTATTATCTCGTCCCCGTGATTACCAATTTCTCTTTACGGAAACAAAATAAAAGTGCAGTAACATGTATTTACTCAGAACGTGTCTCAAATCTTTCAAATAAGTCATGCAAATTTTCACTGCATTTCATTTCATTTAAAAAATGAAATTCTTTTTTTCATTTTTAATTTTCTACTGAGAATCCATTAAAAAAAAAAGGAAAATCACAGTCTACACAATTAAGACAGGCCTGGAAGCAACTGAGGATTTGGTACTGTTATTCGCCGTGGTGGACAGGTACAGTGCCTGATGCTACATGACATTAATTTGACAGTGTGCTTTGAAATGAGAACAATTATTTAGTTGACTTTTAAAAGACTACAAAATCATTCTTGAGTTCATAATAGATGTCCATCATCGGTCATTTGAAATTGTCACTATTTCACTGCTTGAGTCACATGTGAATTCGGGGGAGGCAGTGAATGAATCTTGGAGTAAAAGATTAAACAGAATGGTCTTGAGGGAAAAGAAAATAGATTTGAGTTCAACCCACACAGCTGTTCAGAGAATGGGAGAGACTTCCACAGGTGATCTGTTTCCTTTGTATTTGGGGTGTGGAAGGGTAGAGAAAAACTAGAACAACGTACATTATACTACCAGAACCTGAAGTAGTGTGTGCAGAGTTGCCCAGTGCTCTGAAACGACTACAACCAGATTTAGTAGACAATTCCTTAATACGTTTAAATGCTTGTCCACTTGTCCACTAATTTTCCTCTTTCTTCAGTCACTCTGTTTACTATGCTATATTATCCTAGGTTATTTTTTTCCATGTGTGAGTATCCTCATGAATATTTTTATGATTTCCTCTAAACGT
>NW_011889649.1:21333-21675 GCF_000151845.1 Pteropus vampyrus
ATAATTGTGGCCTGATTACAATGTACCAATTAAAACATTTCTCTCACACCCTTCTCTTCTCCTGAAAGTTTTCCATTTCTCTCACTTTGTCTCTAACAGACTGATACACACACACAATCCATGTGGACACATATTTGGCTGCTACAGAGTTCACGGCATGAAGATTTCAATGGATGAATGTGACACATATTCTTTAAAATAGGCTCCTAGATATCCTGAGTATAAACATCTTCTAACAATTTTCAACGAAAATCAATGAGACTTATCTTAATATTAAAGGGAAGCATTATTAATATGAAGGTAGACTGGAAATTGGCTTAGTAGAACCCTGAAAGAACTGAG
>NW_011889649.1:23200-24852 GCF_000151845.1 Pteropus vampyrus
TTGAAACTGATCAGAATAGTATTTCTGTTCAATTTACTGACAAATGTAACCACTTTTACAGAATAAAATTATGTAGCATATTTACAAGCAATGTGCTCACTGACTTAAATAAATCGATATTTAACTGTTAAAAAAGAAAATATGTAGCTTTATAGAAACAATATTAAAACAAATAGATTTATCGAAAATAGATGAAATGAGTGTCAAATAGTATGTTTCATCAGAAAGCAGAAACGTGGACACTTGCTGCTAAACTTACATATAATTTACTGCTTTGGCTGAGAAAATTAGAATATATTGTTTCTAAGATTATCTTATTATTTTGTTTTTAATCATGAAATTGTTGAATACGTCCACACATCACTACTGAGTCTCAGAAGAGACCTTGTGATATTTCAGTCATTTAAAAGAACTTATTGCTTCCAGATTTGTTTCTAAAGAAAGAAGTGGTGAATATTGGCCAAGAAATTTTGAATTTTTGCCAACAGGACATCAATCAGATGAAGATTTATGTCAAAAACTCTGACTTTCTGACGGCCTCCAAACTTCAACCTCCCAAAATTATACGATCATACTTACCATGTGTTGTAAAACAAATAAAATTAATAAAATAAAATTTACTAGATAAGTTTGTGTTGAGACTATGTCAAATTCATTAAAACAATGGTAAGGGAAACATAAAAATGAAAAAAAGATATAGACTTGGGGAATGTGCAAATAGACGGTTTATTTAGCTGGAAAACAGAATAAGCAGCATAAAAAAAAGTGTTAAGTAAGGACGAGGTTTTATTTTACAAATCATAAAATCATCATGCCCAGATCACATGTTACGTTAGAAGAGTATGTCATTATAATCTGAAGTGCTAGAATTGGTAAGAGATTGTGAATAAGAACAAATAACACATTTAAAGTGCAAATGATAAAGATATATATGCAGTCGATAGTGATAACTTAGCTCATCTTCCAGTAGTTGTGCCAAAAATGGACAGTTAGCATGGGCTCACAGAACGATACCAACAGAAGTCAGAAGCAGAGTGACCAGAAACAAGTTTTATTTTTAAATGGGCATTGCAAGTGATTTTTATCAGTATTAAGGAATTGCAAAATACAGTTCACTTATTTCTGGTTTTTGATTTTTCTGTTTAAAAATGCATACATGTTACATTTTCACCCCTAAAGATCAGGTTGCTATCTCCATATGAGACTCACATGAAGCAGCTCTTCACTATAGATCTGTTCAGATGAACATAATATATTTGATCTGAACCCAACCCCATGGCATACACAAATATGTCATACTTTCTAATGTGGCTGTTTTTATGTATGATAAAAATGAGAATCAAAATGGAAGGAAATATTTGAGCATAAAGTCTATGTAAATCCTGTGACCAATTCTTACAATATATACACGACTGCAACCTTGATCCCGGCCACCCTCATCTTCCATACAGGTCGTTGGAATAACTTCCTGTCTGGTCTCCCTGCTTTCACTCTTGTTCACGCTAACGTATATTGTGTTCTTAGTCATACTCCTTTCCAGACATTTTACTCCCTGCTAACAGTGTAAGAGAACACAACATGCATGATTAGTGATTACTGAAGATTAAATGATATGGGTATAAATCATTGAGTCTAAAAAAGGCCAAGTGTTC
>NW_011889649.1:24902-26844 GCF_000151845.1 Pteropus vampyrus
AGTATTAAGGAATTGCAAAATACAGTTCACTTATTTCTGGTTTTTGATTTTTCTGTTTAAAAATGCATACATGTTACATTTTCACCCCTAAAGATCAGGTTGCTATCTCCATATGAGACTCACATGAAGCAGCTCTTCACTATAGATCTGTTCAGATGAACATAATATATTTGATCTGAACCCAACCCCATGGCATACACAAATATGTCATACTTTCTAATGTGGCTGTTTTTATGTATGATAAAAATGAGAATCAAAATGGAAGGAAATATTTGAGCATAAAGTCTATGTAAATCCTGTGACCAATTCTTACAATATATACACGACTGCAACCTTGATCCCGGCCACCCTCATCTTCCATACAGGTCGTTGGAATAACTTCCTATCTGGTCTCCCTGCTTTCACTCTTGTTCACGCTAACGTATATTGTGTTCTTAGTCATACTCCTTTCCAGACATTTTACTCCCTGCTAACAGTGTAAGAGAACACAACATGCATGATTAGTGATTACGGAAGATTAAATGATATGGGTATAAATCATTGAGTCTAAAAAAGGCCAAGTGTTCTATGTAGAGAGATCTATTCTTGGAGATGAATGTTCACCAGAAAGTAAACAAGACAAATACCAGGGAATCAAGGTGTTTCTGAAGGAAAAGTTGTCAAATTATGAAATAAATAATACAACAGAGCAATAAGGGTCAAAATAGAAATTACATTGGGAGGATATGAGAGTATTACATTAGAAAGTTTTAACTTTGCATGAGAAAATAATAGGTCACCCTTAGGGATATACCAGTTTAGTTTAAAAGATAAACAGAAGTTTGGTAGATGTAGTGAGCAGTCTGGAGGGTCCAAAGTTTTCTGTGCATCTTGATGAATATAGTACAGCATCTTATATAGTTACATAAACAGAGAAACATGATTCGGTTTTTTTCTTTTGTAAATACCTGTTCCTTAATTTAAAATTTTCTACCCATGAGATGAACTGAGAAACTTATCAAATAAATAATCTAAATGATGCATAAACTCTAGATAATTTCCAAGTTGCATTCTTTGAGATTAAGATAGCCAAAAATCGAAACACAACCCAAATTCCATACAACGTAAATAAATGCAGAAAATAAAGCTTGTTCAAGTCAGCACTGACAATTAATGACTTAATCATAGGTAGAACATTGATAAATCTTAAAACTCTTACTGTGAGCAAAGACTTCAGGATAAAGGAACATATTCTGATGGATTATAAATGATTGATAGCTACAGAAATCTGATCCGTAGTTCCCTGGAGTTGGGGTGAGAAAGGACAGATTAGGAAGCTACGTGAGGAAATGTTCAGGATATTGTGAATGTTCTGTATCATCATTGTGGAAATGCTTTCATGAGCGTATATATTTCTTAAATCTTATCACATTTGACATCTCATTAAATCTAGTTGCACGTTTTTTACTCTATTTTCTATAAATTACGCTTCAATAACATTGATAATTTAAAAATAAAAATTATAATGGCATTGCGTTAGAAACAATTGTCTAAAAATCCAAATAAAATACATAACCATGTACCATACATAATTGTTCTGTTATGCAAATGTCCTGATAAAACTTAACTCTAAATGTAAGTATGTTACAGCATGCCGTAGCACACTGTTAGTGACCAAAGCTGAGAACAGTGGCAGAGTCTGGCTTGGTGCTGTCCAAACATGTTTCTGTGTCTTTGACTCACAGTGAACAACATCTTCTAGCCCTTTCATGTGTTTGTTAGACATGAGGTTAGTTCCTACAATGACATATAGGTAGAAGTCTGTGCTATCTCTTAAGACTGCATTTCTTTCCTTATTTTGCATGTGTCTGTAATTCCCAGCTCTCTGAATGCTGAAAATCTAAAAGAGACCACAAAGTGCAAACTAGGAAACCATGAGATTATGGAGTGAGAGGAACCAGTG
>NW_011889649.1:26894-28097 GCF_000151845.1 Pteropus vampyrus
TCACTATGGGGAAGAACATACAATGCAATCAATATGCAGATGATGTATTATAGAATTGCGTACTTGTAATCTATATAATTTTATTAACCAATACCGTCCTCATCAAGTTTATTAAAAATGAATTAAATTCACGCAATAATTATTTTATATACCTTACCAAATATTTATAGCCAAAATCAAAAGTCACTATCCTTTCTCTCCAGTTATGTTAAAGCCTTCTAATGTCATTTTCCCACCCTCACTTTCTGATAGAGGAATCTTGAGACTTGGTGTACTATATTCCCTGTCCAGACACATCTTTTTCTTATGTAAATATCTGTAACTAAAAAAAAAATGCTCATGGCAGGAACAGAGAACATTAAAAGAAAAAATCTAGATGATGAATGAAATCTAGATAATTTCCAGGATACATTCTCTGACAATAAGAAATGGTGTTTAAGAATTGCAAAATTAGTATACTCAGATTTCATATTAAACTACAGAGTAAGTTATTTCTTAAATCTTATCACATTTGACATCTCATTAAATCTAGTTGCATGTTTTTTATGCTATTTTCTGTAAATTATGCTTCAATAACATTGATAATTTAAAAATAAAAATTATAATGGCATTGCGTTAGAAACAATTGCCTAAAAATCCAAATAAAATGCATAACCATGTACCATACATAATTGTTCTGTTATGCAAATGTTCTGATAAAACTTAACTCTAAATGTATGTATGTTACAGCATGCTGTAGCACACTGTTAGTGACCAAAGCTGAGAACAGCGGCAGAGTCTGGCTTGATGCTGTCCAAACATGTTTCTGGGTCTTTGACACACAGTGAACACATCTTCTAGCCCTTTCATGTGTTTGTTAGACATGAGATTAGTTACTACAATGACATGTAGGTAGAAGTCTGTGCTATTGTTAAGGGTGGAAAATTTTCAAATGAGCAAACTAGCTAAGTCAGCTACAGGGAAGAAATATCTTTAGATATCAGAAGTTGTCCTACTTGCTTGTGTGTGGTTTAGCAAGTGTATTGTATAAAATATGTACATGGCCAATGACTGCTTCTGTAATCCATTTACTTGTTAATTAAAGATGTTGTTCCCGGCAAAGATATGCTAAAAGCCAACTTCCACTTCTGTAATCTGCTGGCTTGTTCAGGAGACCACCAGGATATGGTCTTGAGCTTTATCAGCTGCCTGCTCTGAAAGCTC
>NW_011889649.1:29256-31312 GCF_000151845.1 Pteropus vampyrus
AGAGCTGTGCTCAGAAATTTAATTGACACACAAGAGAAGATTCCCCCAAGTGAGCGTGGCTGCTTCCTATTTAAGAGCAGCCAATGTTTGACGCCAGCAAGAATGTCATAGAATTACAGTGGCTCCTCAAACATGACACAAGAACTTAACAAGTTTACAGTTTAATAAGCACATCTACTCACACACAAATCTATAAAGGTAAGATGTAATTGTTTTGTTAGACTATTTTATTTAAAGATAGTTCTTAATTGCAGAATTGAGATACAAAAAGTAAAACAGAAAAGCATGAAATCCAAGATTCCTTCTTGGAAAATAAGTTAACTGCTATGATAACTCACATAGTTCCTCACTTTCTTCATTATAAATTACTGACAAAAAGAGATCTAGGTCAAATGACAATAGTAAACAAATTTATAATCACCATTATTCATTTAAATTAATTTCGAGAACCTATACTAAATAAAATAGGGAAATGTAAAAGACTATTTGTCTGAGTTTATTTCCCAAAGTTTTAATGAAAAAATATCAGGTGTTGGTGCTAATAGGTGACGACGTGTGTAGCAAAGTGATGAGATACAAAACATAATCTTTGTGGTATATTTTGGAAAGTTAAAGAACAAATATTAATAAAGTGTAGTGGAAATATTCAAGCAGTATTGACTGCCTGATATTAAATGGAATTCATATGAAGTGAAACAAAATTGTGTGTGTGTGTGGGTGTGTGTTTAAATTTCATTCATAGGCTCCAAACATTTGCATACTCAGAGAAAATATAATCAGACTTAATCAAGGTTACACCTTAGGCAAAGTTACAAGGGGCAACAAGAGAAATGGAATTGTATTTAGTTCAGTGGAACTACGTGACACCAGAATCTTACCTAGGAAAGGAGGTAAATATAAAAAAATTATTGGGATGAGTGTGTTCTTTTTATTGATTGAATTAAAAGTTAAATGACATTTATCATATACAGTGTGGGGTGTTAATAAGAAAAGTTATTGAACAGTATGCTGGGATTAAAGCTGTCCATATTTAACTTGAGTGCAGAGAGAGGTGCATAAAGTGGCATGATAATATTGAATATATTTATTGTCTCAGTAACAAAGGATTGCTCAAAGAAAATTGATTCTCATTAAACTATAAATGAAATGACTTAAAACACATTTTACATAAAACTTAAACAAAAGCTTTAGGGAAACACTTTAAATTGAAAGAGGTGTAATAAATCAATCAATTCAGAAAGAAACTGGTGAATGCAGACAAATGCAATAGCAAAAGCCTGTACCATTATCTCACTCTTTATAATATCTAATTATGAAGTAATTAGAAATTACTTCTGAACGGTAAACTCTAATTAAGAATGTACACTACTCATTTCTCTGGTATTATTACCTCAAAGAATAAAAACATATATTCAGTTCTATTTCTTTGATTGATCTCAAGTGCAAAGCAGTTTCTTTCTGAGGTTTTAAAATTTACTTTCATGAAACATAGCATCGTGAAGGTGGACATAAGTTTAGAGATTATAGAAATACATTCATGCATCCAGTGCTGTTAACAGAAGAGGAAAATGTAGTTCAAGAATATTAATGAATTAACCATCCTGAATTTACCATGTTTGCAGATGGAGTACCAATTAAAAACAGAAAAATCAAATATGACTACAATAACGGAATTTGTCCTTACGGGGTTTTCTGATATTCCCAATAGCCAATGGATTCTTTTTGGAATATTTTTGGTCATCTATCTGACTATCCTGATGTGCAATAGCATCATAATTGTGATAACATGCATTGACCCTGTCCTCCAGACACCCATGTATTTCTTTCTCAACAATTTTTCTTTTTTAGAAAATTGTTATGTAACAGTCACCATCCCAAGAATGCTCATGGATCTTTTGACCCAGAAAGGAAACATTTCTTTCGTTGCTTGTGCCACACAAATGTACTTTATCCTTACATTGGGAAGCTCAGAGTGTCTCCTCCTGACAGTAATGGCCTATGACCGCTATGTGGCTATTTGCAAACCTCTGCACTACCCGGTAGTCATGAATAACAC
>NW_011889649.1:34115-35359 GCF_000151845.1 Pteropus vampyrus
CTATTACAGAATAGCACAAAAGCAATGCTTGACCTTCTGAAGACATCATATCAGGAGAGACATAATAGGAACATAGATTATAACTTGGAATGATAAATAATCACTTGAGTAAGGCCATGTCTGTTGACCTTCTCCACTGTAAAGACACTTTTTCTCTCTTTGTAATTCATAAATATATTGGGAGGGATACTTTGAGACTATGCTAATGTGCTATTTCTCCTTGATGTTTGCCCACTGAATTTAGCATCCATGTATGGGATCATCCTTGCGACAATTATTACTGTGGTGTTGCCTAGTGGTGATTTGGTGTTTCCCTCGTTCCTTCTACATGTATTAATTGGAATTCTTCTGTAAAAAAGACTGTCATTTCTCCCCTACATTTAGTTATTGGATTATTTATATCAGGATGAACACCTATATTTATTCTTTGGGTCATAATCCAATATTATCATTACTTATTAGTTGCTCAAATTTTCCACTTTAGTCATAGGGAGTTCTATTAGGTTGACTTTTGTTCCTTTTTCACATAGCTACTTCTCCTTCTTTCTTTTTTTTTTTATACCTTCTTGACTGTCTGATACGATAAGCTGCTCTGGGTTCATACTGTATTTCCTTGCCCAAGCCCTAAATTAGTCATTTATCCTCCAAGAAGCCCAAATTTCTTTTATTGAGAATGAGATTTAGAAACCAAGATCTAGGCTCTAAATACATTCATTGCTATTGAGATGTCATTGTTCTTGGCCTTCTAAAGGTATTCTAATCCTAAGTCCAAGGAGGGTGGATTCCCCCCAAACCACCAAGCAACGCTCAGGGCACCAAATAAATGTTCTACATTTCAGCTCAATTTCTACAGCATCTACCTGGTGATGATGCTAGATCCCACAGATTAAGGACTCAGGCTCACAAGACTTACCCCCCCCACGTACACACTTCAGATACCAGTCGCACGCCCAAATTTCTCACCCATGCCTCTGACCAGACAGCTATTGATCAAAGATTCCAAACACCGCCTTCTTTGATTTGATTAATTTTCTAGAGTGATTCACAGAATTCAGAGAAACATTTTAATTACCACATTATGGATTTATTATAAAAGGACTCAGGAACAGTCACGATGGAAGAGATGTCTAGGGAAAGGATAGCGAGCTTCCATGCTCTCCTCAAGGGCTACTCCCCACAAGTCTCCGTGTGTTTACAAAGACCCACCAAGCGCACTTGAGGACTCGTAGTATTCTCAATCTGGA
>NW_011889649.1:38550-40253 GCF_000151845.1 Pteropus vampyrus
GGAGAATTTAAATGGAAGAGTGGAATACAGAATTTGCTGTGTGATGCGTTCTCTATGCAGACAGATTCTCTATACACATGGACGCTCAATGTGTTTTATTTCACCTTGTTTTCTTTCTGCACTGAGAACTGGGAAGCCTGTACTCTCATCCCCTTGTAGGATCGCAATCAGACAATAATTGCAATAAGCCAACACAATTCTGATATCATAAAAAAGAAGTTAGATTTTCCTACTCATTGTTCTATTTGCTGGAATATTTCTTTAAACGTGGTACAATGGATTTCTTTAGTTTCTTCTCATTAATTTCCCTCAAGAACAGAGTTGGGTGCTCACTTTGGCAGCACATATACTAAAATTGGAACGATACACAGAAAAGTAGCATGGCTGCTTGCAAGGGTGACGTGCAAATTCATGAAGCGTTCCATGTTTTTATGGTGCATATATGCAATGGAATAGTACTCAGCCATGAAAACAATGACATCTTAACCATTCTCAACAACATGGATGGACCTAGAGGTTATTATGCTGAGTGAAATAAGTCAGACAGAGAACGATAAGCACCATATGACTTCACTTATATGTGGAATCTAAGGAACAAAATGAACAAACGAATCAGAAATATACTCACAAATATAGAGGACAATCTGGTGAAGGCCAGAGGGATGAGAGTTTGTGGGGCCAAAGGGTTAAAGAAGTGCAATCAATAGTTCATAGATGGTTACAGAAATGGGGAACATGGCATGGGGAATGCAGTTAGCATTAATGTAATGGCTAGGTGTAGGGCCAGAGGAGAGAAAGAGCAATCAGCGGGATCATTTTATAAATTATATAAATGTCTAACCAATGTGCTGTATACTTGAAACAGATAATAAAATGAAACAAGAAAAAAAAGAGTTGGAATGAAGGTTGAACTTACACTAAACACACACACACAAACACACACACACAATGGCAAAGGGAAGAATAATGATAAAATAATAAACAGTTAGTGGAATACTCATCCATTTGAAATAGACAAAAATTTAAAAAAATAGGCAATTTAATAAGCAATTACTTTTTTTTTTTACTTTGGCAAAAGTCTTGAAAGTAACACAGAGATCGGGATCAACTTTGTGATGCCATGCATGATTCCATGTATTTCCATGTGACTGTTTTCTCGTCTCTTGAGAATGTGAATACCTTTAGAGGATTGACTCCAGAATTAAACCCTATTATCTCGTCCCCGTGATTACCCATTTCTCTTTATGGAAACAAAATAAAAGTGCAGCAACATGTATTTACTCAAAATGTGTCTCAAATCTTGCAAATAAGTTATGAAAATTTTCACTGCATTTCATTTCATTTAAAAAATGAAATTCTCCTGTTTTTCATTTTAAGATTTCGAATGAAAAACCATAGTAAAAGAGAAAATCACAGTCTATGCACGTCAGACAGGCCTGGAAGCAACTGAGGATTTGATGCTGTTATTCACGGTGGTGGACAGGTACAGTGTCTGATGCTATATGACATTAATTGAACAGTGTGCTTTGCAATGAGAACAATTATTTAGTTGACTTTTAAAAGACTATAAAATCATTCTTGAGTTCATAATACATGTCCAAACATCGATCATTTGAAATTGTCACTATTTCACTGTTTGAGTCACACATGAATTTTGGGGAAGCAATGAATGAATCTTGGAGTAAAAGATTAAACAGAGTGGT
>NW_011889650.1:0-17665 GCF_000151845.1 Pteropus vampyrus
CAGTATGGATACATTATTATCATTAATTAAAGTTTATACTTTATTCAGATTTTTGCAGTTGTTTCCTAAAATTCTATTTAGAGTCCAGGATCCAATCCAGAAAAGCAGATTATATTTACTGATCGTGCCCAGTTGGGCTGCTCTTGATCGTGCCAATTTCTCAGACTTAAATGAGAATTTTGACAAATTGTTGGAGTCTGAGAGTGGACTAGCTTGAAAGTAAGAAACTCATAATGGCAGCAGTCTTAGATAGAGCCTCAGTCTTTTGTGTGCTACTCCACCAGTTTCTTACACAGAAGAGCCAAGAAATATCTCCTCCTGGATCTGGCAGGGAGAGAGGAAGAGTAATCATTATAAAATACTCTCGATATAAAAAGCCAACCCTACAGAGGAAAGACTTTGCCAGAATCTTAGAACACCTGTGGAAGCACATTTAGTTGACTCCAATCACCTCCAGCCTTCCTGGCTAAACTAAGGGTAGAAAAAAAAAGTACAGAAACAATTCTGAAGATTGTAGTCCAGGAGAGACCAAAGCAACTAGAAGAGAGAAAAGGAACATAATGTTGAACCCATCTTTAATTTTTCTTTCATAGTATGAAGAAAGCATTGGAAAAAAATCAAGGTGGGGCCTTCATTTCTAACTGGACCTGTTTCAAGGAGGTGGGAAGCAGAAGACAAGAGTTATGTACATGGGTATGACTTTTCACTACACATTGTCCCCACCCAATGGTAAACATGGCCAGACGAGCACTGTTGAAATTGACTTATCTGGTTAGTAGTCTTTCATTTTTGGTAGGAGTAGAAAAGAGTTGAAGAGAGAAATAGCGACACTAAATGACATTAGAGATAATCTCATTGTGCAGGGAGAGGGGGCACATGGGAGGGATGGGCAGTTCAGGAAAGACTGTCAAGAAGAAGCAATGCTTAGCCTAGTCTTTAAGGATGAGTAGGAACTAGGTAAAGAAGGGGAGAAAGGAAGGAGGGCATTTCTAGCAGAGTAAGAATCATGAACAAGAAAGAAAAGAGCCTCTTTGGGCATTTGTAAGGAATCGAACATGACTGGAATATAGAATGTTATGAAGGGAGTGAAGCAGAGTCGAAAATGAAGTTGAAGAGGGAGGCTAGGGTCAGATCATACAGTGTCTTGTGTGCATGGCTAGGAAACTCATTTTTTTTTATTCTAAGAGCAATGAAAAAAAACCATTGAAGGAGAATGGTACCAACATATTTTTTATTTTAAGAAGATGATTCTGATTGTTGTATAGAGAATGGATTGTGGGAGGTTGGTCGCATGGAATATCAAAGACATCAAATAGGAATCCTAGTTACTTGAATTAATCTAGATAAGAAATGATCATAGCCTGAACTTAATGGTGACGATGGTTATATGCAAGAGTGGGTGAATTAGAGAAAAATTAAAGAAATAATTAAGAGATAGAATCTGTTGGTATTGGTGATTGATTAGATGGCATGGAAAGGGGAAGAGAGAGATTCAAAGAATGCAGCAACTGGTTGTAGGACTTTGTAGTCAGAATGATTTGCTGAGGATTCATTAATTGTTTGTCCCTTGTCAGGTCTGTCCTTGTTATTAATAAATCAATTATGGCCAAACTGAGTTTGTAACTTTTCAGTTGGACAACTTTAAAAATATTTGAAGTATTTACTGCCCTGAACTATTTACCTGATTGAGTTATTTTTAAATTGCACTGTGAGAGTATTGCCAAGTACTGAAAGCTGACACATCATCTTAGCAGGGGTGAAGTTTGATTGTGAAATTGGACATGAATTTATCTGGCAAGAACACAACTTCTGAAGTGTTCTTGCCTAAAATGTTTCTTCTCACATCAACTTATGAGAATATTAGAGATGAAATTTTAAAGGTCAATCAATCCAGCCCTCTTTTAGGCATAGATGAAACTAAGACCTATAGAGAAGTGGTTAATGGACCCACCCATGGTCACATGGTGCCTTTGTAGCTGAGTCAGGACTCAAAGTCATTGACCTTCAGACCATCAGGTCTGATATTCATCAGACTGTCTTGTACCCCCGTGTATGACTTTTCCAAATGCATATGGGTGCTGTTTTAATAAAAATGATAAAATATAAATATATTTGAAAGCATCATTAAACTTAGAAGAAGTTTATAAAAATTAATGTCTTCCCCCCCAATCAACAAAGACTAAGATTACAATTCCCCTCATGTGGAGGTCAGTACCTTTGATAAGGCCATCGATAAGGTGTTCTCAGAGTCAAAAACAATTTGAAAACTTCTAGTTCTGGGTTGAATCCTGTCCCGTAAAAAGATATGTTGAAATCTTAACCCCTAGTACCTGTGAATGTGACTTTATGTATTTGAAAATAGGGTTTTACAGATGTGATCAAGTTAAAATGAGGTCATACTCAATTAGGGTGGGTCATAATCCAATAAGACTGATGTTCCTTATAAGAAGAGGAGAGGAGATACACAGGGAGAACACTATGTGATGACAGAGGTGGAGGTTGGAGATATACATCTATTAGTCAAGGAACACCAAGGATTGCTGGCAGCACCAAAAACTAAGAGAAAGTCATGGAAGAGATTCTCCCCTAGAGCTTTCAGAGGGATCATAGCCCTTCTGACACCTTGATTCCAGACCTCTAGCCTCTAGAACTGTGACACAATGAGTTACTGTCGTTTTAAGCCACCCAGTTTGTGGTAATTTGTTATGGCAGCCCTAGCAAACTAATGCACTTCTCTTCTGCAAACAATTGGTGCTGAGGGCTGCCAACAGTCTGTAGGAGACAACTGTTCAGATGGAATGTTGTCCTTATGTGTTATTTATTTGCCTGACTTATTTCCCTTCATCTAGATACTACTGCTTTCAGCATAGTGCTTCTCCTTCATCTGTGAAATGTACCAAATAGATTTTAACTAAGGTCATCTATCCTGTCCTCATTCACTCTCCATCCCCTTTCCCCCTTCTATCTTCAGGGATGAAGGTCTTCCACACAGCACTAGTAGATTAGTTTTATTTCAGAGGATGAAAGTAGATGGGGTAGAGCAATGATTACTTTTATGAGCTCTCCTATAACTAAAACTTTCACTTTTTTAAAACTCAGTTTGCTTTTATTAAAAACATTAAAAATTATTTTCTCATTGGTTTTTACCCTCCAAATTGAGACCTGTATATCTTTTTATCTGAAACCAAACTGGAAATCTAGCCTCTTTGCTATACCAGCCAAAGATCAAAGCAGAAGTCAATATCTAGGAAAGATGACAGAGAATCGTGAAGGATGATATTTCACTGGCATAAAATAAATATAAGTATTCTCCTTGGCAATTCTGTTCCAATTAGATACACTAGTGACCTCCTCACTTTATTGTTCAATGTACTCAAATGCAAGGCTTCTTAAATATTAATGTGACGCTGGCTTTAAATCTTGCTCTTTCAATGATATCATATTTGGGCATTAAACTTTGGAGTTGAGAGGAATCTTAGAAGTCAGTGAGCTCAGTGGGGTCTCGGGAAGTGCTAAGACTAATTGATTGTAGAGTTGAGCCTGGAACCCAGGTCTCCTGTGCCTCAACCTAGTATTATTTCATTTAAATCTCTTTTCTTTTTAGTTTCCTTTCAGAAAGTGTTATTGTTCTTCCTATTCTAAGCAAGTGTAGTGTATGTAGTTCAAGGTCTGATCTCTTTGTATGTAAAGGACAGAACTTTCCTGCAGGGTCATCTACTTTAGTACTCTCTTATTTCAACTAAAGCTGCAAAACTTTGCCCTCTCACCAATAGAAAAAAGAAAAGAAAAGAAAAGAAAATTTCAGATAATAAGATAGCTAATTCACAATATAGTCTTGAATTTAAACAATGGTAATTTGTTTAGATCATTATACTATGGCTATGTAAGATGTTTACATTAGGGGAATCTGGGTGAAGAATGTAAAGGTACTCTCTATTATTCTATACCATCTTTTGCAATTTTCCTGTATGTGTAAATTTAGTTCAAATTTAAAAGGCTTTAAAAATTGAATAAGAGGCATTTTGATATGTACCAATGGCTTTCCTACCAAATCTTATTCCTGGAGGAAAAAAAAAAACACGTGTGTGTATTCCTCAGAACAGTCTTTATAAATCCTGACCCTATACTGTTGTAGCACAGTAAGTTAGATAAGCCCCTCTTACCATCTTGTGAAATTTACATTTTATTAATAGCTATTAACAATCATGTGATAGACTTATTCAGTAGCTATAATTTGCGCATAAGAGAGGAAAGATATGGTATGAGAAGCAAAGTATTCTTATGGCCAGTGCAATGGTTGGATAATCTTCTATTGGAAAAAGGCATAGTGCTCCACTTCTCCTGAGGAAAAAAATGTGGTTAGTATCAACTGGAGTCTGAAACTGATAGATTCTTCTCTCCAAGCCCATTCCTACATTCGAAAACAATGTAACTGTTTCAGAAGAAGCCCAGATGTATTTAATGTTATCTCCCACAATTGCCTAAAATGGATCTTGCAATGCATCTACATCCATTAATCAGCTATTGAGTGCCTGCTATTCACAAAGCACAATTATTGTTGGAAAGATAGGCAAGTAAATAGATTATCATTATATAATTTGATACATGCTTATGATGGAGGAAGTCACATTATTCTATCAATGCGCAGAGGATGAGAACTTCTAATTTGGCCTTTGGGGCAGGGATGTCAAGGAGGACTTCCTATAGGAGGGACTACCCAGGGAAGAATTTTTAAGGAGAGTATGAGATAGCCAAGCACAGATGGCAAAGACAGTAGAGTCATTCTAAGCAGAGAGAGGAATATGAGTACAAGTATAAGGTAACTATGGTATGTTTTGGCATGTAGTTGGGTCATGAGATGTGTGTGTGTATGTGGGAGGGTTACTGGCACAACACCCTTTGTCCTGAACACTTTGGGGAGATAGGAGCAATGTGGACTGACTTTTTTTCTCAGACTGATCACTCTGGCTGCAGAATGAAAAGTGGATTGCAGGTGAACTAGAATGGAAACAGGGAACCTAGTGAAAGGTTACTGCAATAGACCAAGGAGAGAGGATGGTGGCTTGCAGAATGATGGTATAGTCTTTAAAGTGATATTTAGGAGGTGAATTTGAAAGTACTTGGTGCTTTATTGAATGTGGGGGCTTACTGAGAGTAAAATATGATGTCAAGATTTTTTTGCTTTTCCAAAATGAGTTATCTGTAGCTTCACTTTTTTTCTGGGCATCTGCTCCATCTCCTTGTCTTAACTGAAACCTGGCTTTCCTCAGGACACTGCTTTCCTTGGGGCCCTCTCAAATGAAGAGACAGAATAAAGGAAATACTATATGTTCTCAGATATAGTTTATGGACATGCCAAAAAGACGTAGGTCAAATAATTTTTCTTACCTTTTTGCACTGTTAAAAATCAATGAAATTTTTGAAAATTGAATACAGAAACACACTCTAGTTTCACTACAAATTTATTATTTTCTAGACAAATTTTAGCATGGAACAGGATGAGAAGGCACAAATAGATTATACTGCCTACTGAACATCATTTCTTCTCGCTATGTCACTACTCAAGTGGTGGACCTAGAAGAAAAAAGTGTGACCATTGCTCTCTGTGGCCTCTTCTAGAATATTACTCATCCATGTTGTAGTTAAATCCCTTTGCTATCATGAAAGTCCTATAGTGTAGCTCTAAAAACCTCTCCGTACTGCTGTTAGCTACTCTACTCTTTTATCTAAGTCTTTGGAACCTGGTTCACAGACATCTTTTCTGCTCTAAATCCTAATCATCCTAGGATGACATCAACGCCCATCCAAATATCCTGCCTTCCTGGTTCTAATGACCTTCTTCTCTAGTCCTCCTCAGTTAGCCTTCCCCAAAGCTACTCTCTGAACCTTATCATTATCCATAACTACTTCACCTCCCAAATCTCTAATCCCAGCACCCCATTCTATTACCACAACTACCTTTCTTTCCAGCTCTATAGTGGAGTTTCACTACTCCTGTCATGAATTCTATTTTACCTCTTTAAGACATCTAAACCAATTACCCTTCTATTTTCTCCTAGTCAACATTCTCTTTTCTTCACTTCCCTTTTTAACCAGCCCAGTTTCATAATTAACCATTTCAATAACATCTTCATCACTACCTCAAACACCTTATGTTACTTGTCTTTTTATTGCATCAACCTGAAAAAAAACCCAAACTTGGATCCATTCAACTGTCCAACTTCTCCAGTTGTGCCAATAAGCAGCTAAATTCTGCAAAAACTGTGATTCGACAGAACGGATTAGTTCTAATATGAATTCATGATCATGAACTTCATGTGGTCCCTCAGTTCTTCCTGAGAAACCTATTATATTGCTATGGTCAATCTGTTTCCCTCTCTTCACAAAGAATATTTCAAAACTTTTCTTCAGATTTGAGTCCTGCTTCAAGCCATTCTTTGTAGACTAACTTTTATCTTGTCTTACCAAGAAAAAGGAAGATACCAGAAGGGAGCTTCTGCATTCTCCCTGTCAAATATACAAGTCTACATATACCTGAACTATATTGTTTCATCTTCCTTCATTTTTGTTAAACTATAAAATCTATCCATCCTTCAGTCTGAGGCTAGGCACTCAACTTGAGCTTTAGATCTCATTGTCTCTCACTTTTCCAGGACCTTTGCATTCAGGAACTTTAAGTTTTTGTTTACTTCTTTCTCTCTATTATTTTCAAACTTTCATTCTCAAATCAATGGTTTGCATCAGCTTTTATACATGCTTAATTCTCTCTCAATGAAAGCAAAATAAGCAATCATTTATAGACCTCTCTTCTCCCTTGTACAGTTAAATTTCTAGATATAATCATTGCCTTCACTTCCTCCCCTTCTCTTCAGTCCTCAATCCAACACAGTCCAGCTGCCATCCCATTGTGCCACAAACTAACTTTCACTAAAGTCATTAATGAACTTCATGTCATTAAATCTAAAAATAATTTACCTCTCATCAATATTCAACCTGTCGACTAACTCTCTTTTTTAGAAAAAATAAATAAAAGATTTCATGACAACCATTTCTCTATTTTCCTTCTTCATTTTTTATCTCCCCATTCTCTGCTTCCTTGGCAGGTACATTCTTTTCCTCCATGTACATTCTAAATTTCAAACTTTCCCCTTCTTTGCAGTTTGAGTGCTGCCCTTGGTAAGAGAGGATGACATAAATAGATGGAGCATCTCTCATCATTGTATTTTGAATTCCTTAGTGCTTTCATTGTAGGAGTTCAGTGAAAAAATTTCTACCTCAGAATTCTCACAATCCATCCTCTAAGGTTAATAGCTTTTCAAACTGTGTCTGCAGAGTCCTTGACTTCTCTGAAGCTCCTTCAGGTGCCACTGTGGGTTAGATCCAGGAGAAGGTTGAGCTGATGGGACTCAAGGTTTTTTGCTGGAGTTCAGTAAGGTCAGCTCCATTTTTATCTGGTTTATATTATTGGAGTTTCATGTAATATTTCATTTGAAACAATGTTTTTTTCTACATACCCCCAGATTTACACACACACACACACACACACACACACACACACACACACACACACACACACATCTGGCCCAATGGCTGCACTGAGCCTGACACTAAGAAATAAAACTGTTGGTATTATTTTAAGTTTCTGATATCTAACTGTTTGTTTTCAGTGCATAAGTCCTCTGTAGAGACAAATTAAGGGTCGTGTGTAAAGATCTCACACAGTATAACATATGCTGGTTTCAGTGTGCCTCATTCTGACTCAAAAAAAAATATGTTCCTTTATCCCATTGGCTGAACTGGCTGTATCTTGGAATTTCCAACTCAGCATCCATTTAATCTGTCATGCCATCTAAAACCTTTTGCTGATGCCCTAAAATGGAAATTGCCAACCAGGGATAGCAGCATCTAAAGAAGACTGATGAGTATACTAATTATTTCAGGGGATAGATGCTCTATAAAGAGGACTGATGGGAAATACTTTCAATGTTAGCTACCAAGAAAAAGAAAGACAGCATTTTAGCAAATAGGATGCTTAATCAGCAAGAGAAGGCCTTCTAAAGATCAGTTTAAATCTTAAGCATGAAAAGGATGTCAGCAAATGTCAAGTTGAGTATTCAGTCTGCTCTCTCCATTTCAAGTTCGATTCAAAGCACATTTATTGGGGCTTGGTATATGTCAAGTACTCTGTCCCATGCCATGGGGCATACAGATGAAGGAGTCATGGTTTCTACGCTTAAAGAGCTTGCAATATATCATGTACAGCTCATATGTCTTTTGTACCAAATGATTAAACCCTAAAGTCTGAGTTACTCGAGGTCAGTTGAGAATGCAGAATACAATGGAGTCAAAAAAACAAAAAAATACCATGGCATTGCTCAGTATCCAGTTTTCAGAAAAACCCAAAAAGGAAGTGCATATTTTTTCCAAGGGTGGTTTAAGACACACAACAAGTTGCCACAGAGATCAGAGAACGCAGATACAATAGATAGAATATATCTGGCAGAGCAAGCATATATCATTTGGGCTAAAAAGAAAATATAACAACATTATGAAGCCATTCCTATAAATCAATAAGGCAGGAAGCTAGTGTTTTTTGCATGGTTAACTGTGTCAAAGGGAGCTGAGAAGCCACATAGGAGGAGGACTAAAGATTAATTATAGAATGTATTAACATTACTACTGCTGTTGCTACTACTAACAATAAATACCATTTATGAAGTTTTTTATACTCTTTTCCAGGCATTTTCCTAAGAATTCCGTTTGCATTATATCATTTAATCTCCCCAATAACTCTAACTGATATTATTATTTTAATTTTATCAATGAAAAAGCTAAAGCTTAGTGGTTAACTAACTCATCCAAAGTAATTGACGTAGCCAGAATTTACCAGCTGGACATTGGTGATCTGGACGGAATTTACCAGCTGGACATTGGTGATCTGGACAGAAATTTTTTAAGTGGAGTAGTAGGACTAGAAGACAGATTTCAATGGGTCAAAGAGTGAACAGACATGAAAAAGTATAGACGAGGAACAGAGGAAGCACATTTGGAGGGAATTTTTTGTATAGATTTTCTTTTTTAATTAAATAAGAAGGATCTCTTCTTTAATTAAAAGAAGACAAGAAGGACGAAGTAAAAGACTGATGTATATATAGGTAGGTTTGTAACATTTGATAGGCAAAAGAGGGACTTTTGTATGATGGCATCTATTTTCTTTGTGAAGGAAGAGACAAGATCATCCTATACAGAAAAAAGAAGAATTGGAGTCAGAGCACTGGAAAAGAGTGATCATGCTTGAAATAGACCGTGGAGAGAGTGGAAGAGTCAGTTGAGAAGAGGAACATAACGGGAATGCTTGGCAGTGTTGAAGATTGATTTATTTAAGGTTTGTGACTATGAATTTAGAAAATACTAACCTGCACTGTTTGAAGATTTTCTCCTGCAGCCCTGGGGTCCTTCATTACAGGGAGAGAAAAGGTGGATATTTGAATTTAGCTCTTGTTGGGATTTGCCAGATAAGTGCAATGAAAGACAGATGGGTGAGGGAGATTAGGATAATGACAGCAGTGTAATTGATGTAATGGAATGTGGAATCTAAGCTGGATAAAGAGGGCAGTGAAGAAAGTCGAGGGCTGATCAATAGGTAGAAAGTAGAGAAGTTGAAGGACTGAATGTCATCAGAAGTGGGGGCTAATTTAACACTCACAGTGGGGATGCTTTAAGCTAACTTAAAGGGTTAGAGATAGTGTTCAAGAATGACATATTTTAATCAATGCTTTCAGTGGTAGCATAATTTTAGATAATAACAGAGTCCACGTGTGAATGTGGCAATGGGTAGATAAGCTGGAGTAGGGAAGGCAGATTAATTCTTTCTGGATATGCTAAATTTGACATAAAGTCTAGGTGTTTCCCTTTTTTTCTGTCATTATTTCTATAACCTGTGTAATGACATAATCTATAGTCTGTTGACATACTCACTTTTGTCTTGTTCTTGTGTAGAAAATTTGAAAAAATCAAGGTAATGTTGCCCCCCACGGTCAAGCCTTGTGTTTTCAAAATGTAGGCCACTGATTCTAAGCTAGAATCAGTGCATGTCATACCCCCAAACCCCTACCACTCCAAGTAAGCACTTTGGAAGTAGATCGGAGTGTTTTTTGATTGTCGCAAAGATTAAGGAGCACTACTGGCATTCAGTGAGTAGTGACCAGGCGGCCTAGATGTTCTACAATGCTGGAACAGGCTTTACAAAAAGGATACTATTTTCTGCATTATTTTGGAATGCCCCACCAGACATTATAGTAGGTGTAAAAACTGTTGGAGTTTGGAACCAAACTGAATTTTACATAAAAATTTAAATTGTTTGTTAGATATTTTAATGACTATTAAAATTTTCAGATTTTTTCGATTGTAGTTGCCATTCAATATTATTTTATATAAATTTCAGGTGTACAGCATAGCAGTTAGACATTTATATAATTTACAAAGTGATTCCCCCAAGTTAGTCTAGTACCCACCTGGCCCCATACAGGGCTATTAAAATATTATTGACTATATTCCCTGTGCTGTACATTATATCCCCGTGACTGTTTTGTAACTACCAATTTATAACTCAACCCCTTCACCATTTTCACCCAGCCTTCTATCCAGCAACCATCAGTTTGTTTTCTGTATCTATAAATCTCTTTCTGCTTTGTTTATTTTGTTCTTTAGAGCCCACATATAAGCGAAATCATGTATTTGGCTTTCGCTGTCTGACTTATTTCACTTAGCATAATACCCTCCAGGTCCATCTATGTTGTTGCAGATGGCAAGATTTCTTTCTTATGGCCAAGTAAGATTCCATTGCATATGTACCACCTCTTTATCCATTTATCCATTGATGGACACTCAGGTAGCCTCCATATCTTGACTATCGTGAACAATGCTGCACTGAACAGAAAAATTCACATGTCCCTTTAAAGTAATGTTTTGGCTTTCTTTAGTTAAATACTCAGAAGTGGAATTACTGGGTCCTTCTTTGTCTCTTGTTACAGTCTTTGTTTTAAAGTCTATTTTGTCTGGTATTAGTATTGCTACTCCAGCTTTTTTGTGTTTGTTTCCATTTTCATAAAATATCTTTTTCCATCCTTTCGCCTTCAGTTCTGTGTGTGTCTTTTGATCTGAAGTGAGTCTCTTGTAGGCAGCATATATAAGGGTCTTGTTTTCTTATGCATTTAGCCACTCTGTGTTTTTTGATTGGAGCATTTAATCTATTTACATTTAAAGTAATTGTTGCTAAATATGTAGTTATTGCCATTTTATTATTCATACTGTTTATCTTTTTTTCTTCTTCTTAAAGAAGTCCCTCTAACATTTCCTGTAATACTGGCTTGATGATGCTGAAATCTTAGCTTTCTCTTGTCTGGGAAGCCCTTTATCTGTCCTTCGATTCTAAATGATAGCTTTGCTGGGTAGAGAAATCTTGGTTGTAGGTCCTTGCTTTTCATTACTTTGAATATATCATGCCACTCCTTTCTGGCCTACAAAGTTTCTATTGAGAAATTGGCTGACAGTCTTATGGGGGCTCCCTTGTAGCTCTCCTGATTCTCAGCTGCCACATGCGGGTGTGAGACAAGCATGTTTCATGTTTTCTCCTTCCTATCCGTCTAGACATGGCTTTTTCTTCATATCCTCAGTTACAAGACTTCTATTCAGCTAGACTGGTTGATCCTTCTATAATTTAGTCATAATTTAATGTGGTCATGGGAGGAGGCATCTTGACTGGAACCTTATCTTTATTTGGAACTTCGTATAGCTTTGTTCATGACATCACAAGTTAAGACACTAATATAAATTCTACTAGATGTATTTGACATACCTGTGTCTGTATTTGTACCTGCTATATACAAACTGGCAAAATGAAAATTTTACTTCTAAATCCTTTCAATGGACATAGAAGTAAATTTTCTTAGCAGCTATATGAATTGCAGTGATCTCATTGTATTTCATCAACAAAGGTGGTTTTAAGTATATTTTTATTACTATTATTGCAATATAATAATTAGGCCAACCATAATTTTAGGGTTGTCTGCTGCTTTTCAATCTTATTTTGATCCTGTCCCTTGATACCTATCATAGCTTCTCTAAAGCTTCTTTTATTAGCTTTGTTTTCTAATATTTCCCCTATCCCCCATTATCTATTGAAAGACATGCTCTCTGAAATGTTTTTATGTATTAAAGACTGTAATGTAGACCTTGGATTGTAATAGGATTTAAAATTAGAAAATGTGTTTTATATAATACTTCATCCGTACCCTCTAGGGATGTAACATCTCATAACCCGTAAAAATGGAGACCAACTCATTTGTGAGAATAACACCCTTGCTCCTTCTCTCATCTTGGAGTGTGTAATTTGGCATATTATCCCCATTACAATAAAGGCTGTTTCTCCTTTTCCTCTTATCATATACAAATCTGTCTGGACCATTTTTACTTATCCTAAAACATTTTCATTTATTAATTTCTTTTATTTATTTTCCCTTTTATGGTATAGTTATGGCATTGTATTATATTCTTCATCTTAATTATGTGAGTGTCTCGATTTGATCATGTGTGACTTTTTTCAGTATATTAAAATAGATGTTACAAAATATTTGTTAGAAAAGGGAGCACCAGGTTTGATATAGATGAGGTCCAATGGCTGGGCTTCCCTTACTTCTCTCTTCCTTCGAGTTAAATATTTGTAGGTTTCAATATTCGTTCCTTCAAGGGATCATGCTGCACTTGAGAGAGAGAGAAGCTGGTGTCTGGATCAAAAGTGAGGAGTGACCTGACCTGGAATACTCAGTGGATTCCCCTAGGGATTGAAAATGGGTTTGGGTTTTAGTTTCGGTAGAGAATTCCTTGAGTGGAAGATATTTGTTCTCCGCTTCTGGGCAATCTCCAAAGGGGAGATGGCTATATGATATGAATGGAGAGGCTAGACATTAGATGCTTCAGCTTAGAAGCACTGTCAAGTTTCTGTGCTTAAGCCTGATATGAAGGGAATAGAGGAACTTCTGTTTGGATGAAGTAGGCTGATCATGAGCAAGGACCATGATGGACTGAAGACCAGAGGCCCATCATTACATTTTCTGGACTGAATAGTCCTTCTGTACCCTGCATATTCTCAAAGGGAGTGGGAGTCTCCTAAAACACTCTAGAGATTGAATTTTCTATTGATTGTAACAGATAGGGCTAAATTAAATTTATTTGATTTCAAAAAAAAGAAAAAAAAAGAAAAAAAAGGAAAAAGTTACTAGCCCTGAAGTGCATTGGTAAAAATTCATACCAATTGCGCTTAAATTTGGCAATGTTATTTTAGACATATTCTCATCAGAGAAACATTGAGAAACCTTTCGTGAGACACAACTATTGGCATGGCTCTATAACTGCATATTCCAAAGCAGTTGTAGCTTCTGGTTGACCTTCTGTCCCGTTTCTCCAGCACTTCTGGAATGAACATATTTTTATCTTTAATTCACCTCACCCACTAGCATCCCTGTGTGAAGGCTTCAGGGAATAAGTCAATGTAAGGATCTACTTTACAGAAAGAGTCACATCTTGCTCCAGGGCATATGGTGCAGAGGGTGTGGTAATATTTCGGTTTAAAAAAAAAAAGAGCTTCCAATTATCAAACCCCAGTGCTTTTGTAAAACTAGTGTTTGTAGGAAAGTAGACTGAATTCATCAGGGTCAGACAGCAGTTGGAGTAAATCACCAGGGAAGACCATGAGTGACAGGGAGAAGCTATTTGGATGCATACACTTGAGAAATGAGAAAACAGATCTTTGAGCTGTGCTTACAAACAGAGCTCTCTGGACATATTGCTTAAGACTGATTAGATAGTGAATTAAAATGCCTGCATTCGTATTTCCCCTTGAATGCCTGTTGCACAATGAATGCTTTTGAGGAGAGATCTATATGGCTTATTTTCTACTCAACTGAATGCTCTGGAGCTCAAGACAAGATATTTGAGTTGTGTGGTTTCATTGTGTGAGTCGTCACAAAATGAGGTGGGGAAGAAATATTGCTCTTTAAAAGTCAGCGAACCGTGGGGATTTTACGTGGAATTGTAAATAGTTCAAACTAGTCAAGGAAAAAATGGCAGATGGACAACCGAAGAGGGTTCAGGCAATACTCAAAAGACATGGGCATTGATTTGAAAGGGCTTTCCTTTCAAAAAAGCCTAGACTTTGGAGACTTCAATAGACGGTCAAGGAAATATCCATGTTATTGCTCGGGCTTTTGGCTGAATACCTTTTCCACATCCATCCTCAAGACAAGTTTATAGCAAGCTCCACACAGCACATAAACTACTTTGAAAAGACCCCAAATGGTTAAATTTCATCAAACAATTGGTTACATTGAAAACTACTCATTAGCATCCTGTCACCAAGCGGGGCATAGGCTAACTGAAGTTGCTTGTTTTCAAACACCTGTTTGAAAATGTACCATGCGCAAACCAACTCAAATAGAAGAGAATTTTTGTTTTTAGAAATAAAATATTAGACATCTTTTAAAACCAATTAGTAATTTCCAAAGCATTTTATGTCCCTTCAGAGAGGACATAATTCTGAGTATCTTTTAGTATCTGTTGTGCAACTATTGCAAGAGGAAATCATGGCCTTTATAAAATCTATATTCTACCTGACCTCTCAGCAGCATTTGACCCTGTTGACAGCCCTGTTTTGCAACTCTATTTGCCATTGTTTATTGACCTGCTGGCTTCCCACTTTAGCTCTATGACTATTTTTAATCAGATTCATTTGTAGGTTCATTGCTCCTGGCATCCCAGAAATGCTCATTTATTCCCCTCAGTTCTATTTTAGGCTTCTTTTCCCTTCACATTTTATACAATCTCTCTGGGCAATCTCATCCTCCACTGGCCTTCAATTTTCCTCTATATTTGTGCTGTCTACACTATAGTAGATACTAGCCAAGTGTGGCTATTTAAATCTAAATCAAAAGAAATAAAATTTTTAAAAATCAGTCATATTAGCTATATTTACAGTGCTCAATAGCCACATGTGGCCATGGCCAGTATTAATATAGATTTCTATCATCACAGAGTTCTATTAACAAATGTTACTTTGTATGCTAATGAGTCTCAGATAGATCTCTAGAACAGACATCTGTTTGGGGTCTCAGATCCATAAGAGCCTACTGAACATCTCCATTTGGATGTTCCATCAGCCTCACAGACAAATAATTGCTACCAATGTAAGGAACCTCGTGTTTATTCTTTATTAAGGAGAGAGCTATCAAGAATTTTGACTTTCCAGATGATTAATTTTAGTATTGATAGTTCTTTAAAATAAAGATGACTCACAGTTGTCATGTGTGACATTTAACAGTTTCTAAGTTGAATCATCCCTTTTAGTGACCCTGTAACTGGCACCCGTTCCCTCCATTACCCCTGACCCCAAATAAATTTCACATACTGAATGAAGAATGAGGCTAACAAAGCAATCTTTGTGATAAGAATTCCACAGATTGCTTAATTGACACTTCCAAATCTCTCATTTATTTGGATTTCTAAATCAACGGAATTAGACTACAAATTAATTCATTAGTACAAACAATAGAAAACGAGGTCAAGATTATTAGGGGAAGAATAGACAAGGAGATGAATTGATCCACAGTCAAATATACAGGGTGATCCCTGAAACTCAGTAAAAGTAGGTCAACTTTTCCCCTCTCTCTTAATTACATGCCTACAAGCTTTTTGCTGTCAGGTCTAGAAATCTTGGAGCTTATTTCTACACATTGCAATTATGTTTCCATATCTGATCGCATCCAATTTTGAAATGAAATAAACAGTAGGAACTAGCCACATTAGCAAGTGGAGCCACCAAATTACATTCATTAAAGCATTGTTCAATTATGGAGTACAATCCTCCAGTGACCCCAAGAAAGCAAAAATTCAGTTTACAATTAAGGATCTGTGGTATTCAATAAATATATTTATTATTTTAGAAAGAATGCATTATTTCCCCTTCTATCAAGGGGAATCTAGATCTGAAGAGGGCTTGGATAAAGAATAATTACACTTTTATGAAAAGAAGCCGAATTCACCTTGATCCAAATCAGGTCAGTTATTATCCACCCTAATGCAGTATAATGATCTTTTGGATTTATAATTTGAAACCTTCAGGAGAGTCTCAGTGTCATTCTAAAGTAACAGCAAGATAGCAAGCAATGCTTCCAGTTTAATCTTCCACAGCATATGGCACGATTCTATACAAAGTTACTAATATTCTGTTATTATAGTCATTTTTCATACCTTTAAAAAATTCCCTCCTCTCTAGACAAATATATAGCTCCCTTTGTCAATCTTAGCTGATCTTCTCACCTTTGAATACATTGTTCTTCACAACTCTGAAGCAAACTACCTCTTATCAGGCAGGCAAAACATCTGTCTCCACCCAAAGTTTTCTTTTCAAATTCCTTTTGTCAACAAAACCTTTTTCAGAACTGCCAAGAGTAAACAAGGACGGATGATTTCAGCTCAATAAGTAAAATGGTCAAAAGGAACACTGTTACTCTTGTTTATCCTGTGTTTGCCCATTGACTATCTCATGCCACATATACACTTGATATTTTATTGGATTACAGAGTAAAATTACACAGCACACAGTCTACATGGCAGTGAAAACGAGACATATATACACAGACAGAAAGACAGAGGGACAAAGAGGAAGGGAGAAAAGAGAGACAGAAAGAGAGATAAATGAGGCAGTATTACATAATAGAAACAACACAGACTTTCATATTTATTATATGTCCTTGAACCAAATATTTAATCTTGTGAGCCTCAGTTTCCTCATCTGTAAGATGAAAATCAGAATATATATCTCATAGTGTTTTTGAGGATTAAATAAGATAAAGCTCTAAATTATCTAATATAGCACCTGCCATAGAGTAACCGTTCAATAAACAATTGCAGTCATTCTATTAATTACCAAGTAGTCTCATAGACCTATTAGACATAATGACATACATAAATAGTGTAAGCACTATTATGTATATGTTATACACATTTGAGTTATAAAACATATTGGGCATTACACAGAATATAGATATTGAGCAGATGTGAAATATGGAATGATCGAAAGAGTGCCTGGTTTGGAATCAGGAAATCAGTGTTTGAGTCTTAACTCTGAATGTTAATAGCTGTATGAGCTTGGGAGAGTCACTTAATCTTTGGTACTGGAGTTTCCATGTCTGCAAAACAGGGACCACATCACCTACCCTAGCTAGACATTGAGTGTGCTAATACGTGCAAATGAGCTGTTGTTTGTAAAGCTCTTTATGTTTGTATAAAACATGAGGTTTGAATCATTTGCCTTTGGAGAAACAGTTCCCGAGGCAGGCTTTCTCTGTGTCTGGATGAAAATTCTTGTGTAGGACTCTTTTCTCCCAAATGGCCTTTATTTTTGATGACTTTTATTTAATTACATGGCAGAGAGGTCAAAGTGTTTCTTGTTCCCAGGAACTTGAGCATGAAATGACTCAACATCCTAAATTGTGAAATCCTAAGTGTCTCAGTCCAGGAAGTAACATTTTTCCTCCCCTTTTCCTTCCCCTTCCTTTAATTGTTTTATTGTTTAAAATCATCATATTTTTAAAAAAAAAATTTAGGGTGA
>NW_011889650.1:19245-77223 GCF_000151845.1 Pteropus vampyrus
ACTCAGCTCCATGACGCATACATTTTGAAGAGAAATATCCACTCTCTTTTGAATCAGTGAAGTTTCAAATACCAGAAGTCTGTTTCCAAAACATTACAAATGGACTTCTTTTAAACAAAATCTCTGTGTAACTTCAAGCCATACAAGTCACATCTGCTTAGGGGAATGGGGTGATCGACTGCCAGTCACTAACATATATATTTGATTATTAAAAAAAAATGCTTTTCAGATCAAGTAGATATGAAAGTATATCATCTGATACAATTTTGGATCCTCTCCTTTTCTATTGAAGATTTTGGACTGAAAATATTATTACAGATGTGTATTAATGGCCAAAAAATATATATAATGATTTCCTAAGTGTTAATAAAGTTTTCCCTTGGAAAAAAAATAGATTTTTTGAAATAGCAACTGGCAGTTTTGGGATAGAATAATGTATTCAGTAAATAAATTTCAAACCGCCCAACTAAGCACTCCTATAGTCTATTCAGATCAATATTTGATGAGAATATATCAAAGCAAACTTATTGCTATGAGGAGCCACTGCTGTCTTTTGATTGAAGTTAATGAAGCAGACATATTAGTGTAAAGCACTTGCTGGATGCATTTGAAATTTGTCCTAACCACCACTAGTGCTGCTAATGGAAGACGGTAATTACTGTCCACATAATTCTGAAATAATTAGGAAAATGGGCACTTTTCAGAATCATTCTATTAAAATGCAGGCCCAATAACAGAAAAAGTTTCTAGACATGTGCTGGCTTGAATCAGTGAAGATAAAAGTGACACAGTGCCTTTTCACTTTACAATTGAAATCTCTCTGCTACGGCATGCTGTAAAGCTTTAGAAGCACAAGGAAGTCGGAAACCTTGTCAATGACAAGGCATAGTGAAGAGCACAGGAAGTAAAGTGTGGTAATGACAGAATTCCTCATATCTTCATTACAGTCAAAGGCACTGTAGCCATTCTGTAGCTTGAGCCTCCTCTTGCTTCTCTTGCCTGGAAAGGAAGACACTTGATTTGGATGGGTCTCTTGGATGCTTCCCTGAAGGCATATATAGATTACAGTGCCGACAAGGACTTACTAGGACTGAAGATATTCAGAGCATTCAGCTTCGTCTCTGAATAAATCAGGGTGGAACTGGCAGTGCCAGACTGGTGTTCCCCGCTCCCAGCATCAGGCCTAGACCCTGCGGATTTGCAGTTGGTGCACTCTCCCAACTGCATCGTAAGAGAATGTTAAATGCGGTGAATGTGAAAGAAAAGACAAATGGTTCCTGGAAGCGCATCGTCAGTTGTGAGACAGGGCTCCCTGCCATAAAAAAAGGAGATGCTTAAAGAAAGGGATCTTGGGACAGCATTAATAAAGAGGAGACAAACTGATAAGCAAACATGTTCTCTGCAGACCAGGGCATGTGCATACTTTCTCAGTCAATTTAAAACGTCTTGAAACTAATTTGTAATTGCAGCTTGTCTGAGCTGAAAAAAAAAAAAAAAAAGAAGAGGAGGAGGAAGAAAAACCTCACAAAAGATGGGCCAGTCCAGAATATGTAGGGGAAAGCAGTCTCTTTGAAGTGAGATGGCTGCTTGAGAAATACTGCAGGCATCCAATAAACATGCACAACTAGTAAGGATTCAGAAAAGCTCCAGCACAGATTTCCTGAAATGAGGGGGTAAATCATGCAGTAATCTTCACGACCCCTCCTATGATCCTTTTCTGTGCAGAGAGTTCTGTCATCCATTTTATCTCAATCCTCTGCATGGCCACCTAGTGAGGAAGGGATAGTGGAGAATTAACATCCCCATTTTAGAGATGAAGAAAGTGTGGTTCAGTGAAACAGGATGACTTGTCTGTGGGTAGACCTTCTGACTCCCAGCCCAGTGCTCTTCCCACTGCAACACTCGGTGGCCTCTGTGCTCTGTGTGGCTATGGCCCACACTGCTATTCTTGTCAACTTGGGTCAGGGGAAGCTATGTCTCGGGGTGAGCCCCGCCACTCATCCCCAGTCGCCAGCAAACCTCTGACATGTATCTACTATGTATTCTGCACCGGCTGGTGATTAGCATCTGCCACAAGAAAGCCTGTTCTCAGAAAGAAAACAAACGAGAACAAGGAAAAAAAATATGTCACCAGAATAAGAAAAAAAAAAATCTATCATGAGACTAATGCTCTTAAAACATGCCACTTCCTTCCTATTATTGCCCCAGTGGTTCTTCAGGCCTTCCAGACGAAAGTCCAAACCTCTGAACCTGAATTCAAGCCCCTCTATATTTGATGCTTCTCCATACTTAACCGAAAAGGAACTCTTCTGTCCAGCCAAGCTGACCTCTTCTTCAGCACTTGAAACCACATTTATTTTTAATACTATACTTTCTGCTATGCTAGTCCCTCCATTTGATAGGGCCTCCTTTCTCTTATCTCTGACTAAATCTTGCCCACGTGTGTTGGTGCAGAGTCAAGTCCCTCAGGCCCCACGTGCAGCCACCACTGCAGGTTTAGTATGTGGATTATAGGCCCATTCAGTGTGTATTTCATGCGTCGGATCCGAAGAGATTGCTGCCCACAGCAGTCACAACTGATCTGATTGCAAGTGACAGAAATTCAACTTGATCTAGCTAAGGCAAAAGTGGAATTTACCGGAAAGCTATTGAGGAATGTAATATACCATGAAAAGGTGGAAAGATCAAGGGCAGCTGGGCCTTAGGGACATTTAGACTCACAGGCTCAAAAGCTGTCAGTACTCTGTTCCTCTCTCATCTTTGCTTCCCTTGGCATGGCACCTTCTTTGTTTCAGCTGCTTGTGCATTCTGGGAAACATGGTAACTAGCAGTTTCTGTGCTGCACATCTCATAGACTTCCACCAGAGGAGGATTTACACTGTCTCCTCAATTTTATTTTAGATTATTCTAGAGTATTCTGACTGGCCTTCTTGCTTCAGACACCTATCTCCAGATAAATCTGGTATGGCAAAATCACTTCATGTAGACCCTGCCACAGAGGACCCTGGGGTGTGTGTCAGCTCCAGAGGAGACAAGAAGTCACTGTGACAGAGGCAGCCATCCTGGTTAGTGTCTGCTACATTGACCTGTGGCCTCTCATGATTTGCTACTTCATGCATGTATTCCGTCTTCTTTCCCAAACAAGTTTGGCAGCTCTTTGACGGCTGAGGCTAGGACCACATATCATCATTGCAGATCAGCGGTCCCCAACCCCTGGGCCATGGACCAGTACCAGTCCGTGGCCTGTTAGGGACTGGGCTGCACAGTAGGAGGTGAGCGAGTGAAGCTTCATCTGGATTTGCAGCTGCTCCCCAGCACCAGCATCACTGCTTCAGCTCCACCTGAGATCATCAGGCATTAGATTCTCATAGGAGTGTCTCTTCTCTGACAAGCCCACGCCAGCTGTGATAGGTATTGTTATCCACCCTGACTCTTGCCACAAACTACTCACAGTTCCCTAAATCCACCATGCCATTTCTCACCTCTGTGCCTTCACAAGTGCTCTTTCCTGCATCCAGAATATCTTTCCAATTCTCCCAGTGACAGAAAAGCCCATTCAGCCTCTAAGACTCAGTTCAATGTTACCACTTCTGGAAAGCATTTTCTGGCCACGTCCCTTGGTCCCTTCATCCCAAGGCTGGATGAAGTGCCCATCCTCTGTGCTCCCATAGTATCCTTCATGTCACTTACTGCTTATCACTCTGCAGTACAATCACTTACTTGTTGGTCTCCTGTACTAAGTGAGTGATTCTCCAAGTGTGGCCCCTGGACCAACATTATTATCTGAGAACTTATCAGAAATGCATATTCTTAGGCCTTACTCCAGATGTAATGAATCAGAGACTCTAGGGGTACACTTAGCAGTCTGCATTTTAAGGAGCTGTCCAAGTAATTCTGATGCATGCTCAAGTTGAGAACCACTGACACAGGCACTCCTAGTGGTCTACATGACCTACCTCATAGTAAGCGCTTGGTGAAGTTTTGATGAATGAGTTAATGAATCAATATTTCCTTCTCCATGTGAGGATGGGGGCTGTGTTGTTTCTTCATGCTTGCTTTTCAGGCACTATTCACAGGATTACTAATTTCCATTCATCATTAGACCATCTATTTGTCTATTCATTCATTAGACTATCCGGACTTCTTGAGATTCCAGAGTTGAATTCATACTGCTTCCCACAACAATGAGGTGCATAGCTCTCCCAACCAGCAGTATTTTGGTAGCCTTCTTCCATGGCTATAGGCCATAACTTTATAAATGCGCTCTCTTCTATTGATATCTTTTCAGAAGAAACCAGAATTCCAAAGAAAACCATGTTCTTGCAGCTGCTGATATCCTTTGAGCTTTGCCTGACTTAAAAAAAAAAATACCCTCACTTAAGCCTGAATGCCTCCAAGTCATCTTTACTGATAAACCCCGGGCTTAAGTTGTAAACAAATTAAAGACTGAAAACTTTTGTTTGGCACATTCTTTCAAGAACTTTATTGCTGTCTGCGAGCTGCTTGGTTCCTTTCAGAGGGAGCAATGCTCTGTGTGCTGGGCTGAGCAGGGCTGTCCTGCACCTTGGCAAAGTGGAGTGGGAGTGTGTGTGAGAGACTGAGCTGTCTGAATAGCCCAATGTTATGCTTTCGGCAAGCTTTTTTAGAACAAAGTCTCTGTTTTTATTGCTCTCCCTGCCAGTGATCACGACTGGTTTCTTTCAGTGGGACGTTCCATGCATTTGCACTGAGTGCCAAAGCAGTGCATCCCCTGAGCACTCCCAGCTCCTCACACAGCCCTGAAATGAGGCCATTCTCTAGGCCACCCTCTCTCCCATTTTGCGTGCGTGTGCACACACATGGCCAGATTCTGATAATCCTTTCCTGCATCCCAAAGAAGACGGTGAATATAAAACCCCCAAGAACAAATGTATTCTTTATTATACCAACTTATTACTTAAAAAAAATATAAGTAATTAGTTTCTGGAAATTTGTTTTGCATTGTAATGTCCAAAATTTATGCCCCCTCCCAAAAAAAAACCTGACTTAAGGGAATGAACTGGTTAAAGCTTGGAGGGTAAGGTTAAACCCATAAAGGATCAAAGCATGAATTATGTAGAGAGGTTTTACGCAAGTGATATAAGACTGAATTATGTAAAGCAATTCCCGAATGCCAGTCTGGTTGTATTATAATACCAGGAGATTCGTATGAAACATGCAGATTCACCTGGAGTGCCTCATTCAGGAGGTAGTCCAGGAAATAGTTAATTTTAACCACTGCCCAAGGTAATTATGTTGTGTAACTACTGTTGGGTATTACTAGATTAGATGATATTCAACTTTCCTTCCAATGCAGAGTCTATAATGTTCTGAATTATCACACACTTCGTGATATTCCCTCTCTCTCTCTCTCATGCATGCACACACACTTTAATTCAAATAAGGGAGGTAATAGCAGCTTCAACATTATAGCGAGAGTCAGAAAACCTGGGTTATAGTCCCATCTCTGCCACACACCAGCTCTATTGCTTTGGATAAGCCATCAGCCTCCTCTTACCTTCAGTTTCCTCATACACAAAACAAATAGTCTATACTACAAGATCATATAGTGTGCTGGTAAAAAGAAAAAAAGAAGAAGGCTCGATTTGTAGTGTTTGTGGCATTTGCCATTTTCCATGGTGTAAATAATCTGACCTACCATGGCCACTTTCAAGCTAGCAACATGATGTCACTAAAGACGGAGTTGGGAAGAGATGGACACAATCTGCTCTTGCAAGTAGATACGAACTGCCTCCAGCCCCAAACTGACTATTTCGACTTTCAATTTCTATATTCTATTTCATGCAAGTAATGAATTAATAATGGTAACACCTTTTTTTAAACAAAAGAAAGTCAATTGTCGGTGCTGTGGAGAGAGCCTGAGCTTTGTAGTTGGATAGACTTTTAAATTTCAGCTCTACCATTTAGAGCTATGTGACCTCAGACAAGATAATTAACTTATAGGTCCTGGTTTCCTCATCTGTAAAACAAATAAACAAAACATTCCTTTTTAGTGAGGAGTAATGAATTAATGTATGTAGAGTGCCTAGCATAGTGTCAGGTATCTGTAACATGCGAATAAAATTAGAAACAATAAAACAAAGCAATAGCAGTCATAGCATTAGAAACACCAGCACTAGGCTGAATAATATTCCATTGTATGCATATATCATATTCTCTTTATCTATGGATGGACCTGGAAAACCTTATGTCAAGTGAAGTAAGTGACAGAAAGACAAATACTGCATGATTCCACTTGTATGAGATATCTAAAAATAGTCAGACACATAGAAGCACAGAATAGAATGGTGGTTGCCAGGGGCTGGAGGGAGGGGAAAATGAGGAATTGATGTCCAATGGGTATAAAGTTACAGTTATACAAGATTAAGTTTAAATATCTGCTGTATAATATTTTGTACAATACTGCATTACACACTTAAAAACTTGTTAAGAGAATGGATCTTATGCTAAGTGTTCTTGACACTAAAAGGGAGTTAGGAAGCACATGAAATCTTTTGGAGGTGGTAGATACGTTTATCACCTTATTTATGGTGACAGTATCACAGGTGTATGCATATGTCCAAACTTTTCAAAATGTACACATTAATTATGATAACTTTTGTATATTCATTATACCCCAACAGTTTTTATTTTCCAAAAACTAAAAATAAAAAAATTAAAAAACCACCAGCACTAGGCAGGAAAAAACATTCAAAAAGAAAATAGAAAAGAGAGCTCACAATAAAACTTGAGGTTAACGATAACAGTTACTGTTTTATTGAGAGCTTGCCATGTTTTAGGCACAATGCTAAGAGCTTTATGTGGGTTATCTGATTTTAAAGGCACAGAAAGCTACAAGTGTTATAAACTAAACCATCACTTTTAAAAAGTAATTTAAATGTCTTAAAAGCTAGTTTTAGATATGAGCTTCTACAAAGGACAATTTTCAGGAGGATGAATCTAGAGAAGAACAGGGATAGGAAACAAACTGACACAGTCCCAAGCTTTGTGCTTTGTATTCAAACCAATTCATTTGTAAAGTTATTCAGTAGACATCCATTATATGCAAGATACTGAACAGGGAAGGCACTGGGTAGAGGAAGGGATGCAAATTTGAATAATACAGGGCTTCTGTATTAGTGAGAGAGACAGACTCAAGCATAAATCACATTGATTTAAGGCCGACTCAAACAAATTCTTCTCATGGTCCCTTAGATTGGCTGGATCTGGAACCATTCACCTGGGCCTCTTGTTCCCAGTCTTTTGTTCTAAACACAGTGCACTCTCTTTATAAACTACGTGAGGCATGTTTCAATGGGTGTGTAGAAAAAAAAACATCAGGGATTGAAACCCTACTCCTATCCTATTTACCAGCTGTAGCAGCCTGGGCAAATTCAACCAGCACCTTTTACTTGCAGATTTTTTTTTATACTTGGGGCTCAATAAATATTATTCTTTTGGTAACTTTATTAAGTAATTTGATACTGGGTCCTGTAATAAACAAATCCCAAAATATATGATGACTCAAACTTAATAGAAGTCATTCTCTTTCACTTGCTGATTCAGGAACCTAGGATCCTTCCATATCATGGATCTATCATCTTCAATAAATTCCTTTCAAGGTCAGTAGAGTCTGATGTTTCAACTAGCAGAGAAAGAACCCAGAGAACCCACTGTGGAAGATTTTATGGACCAGTCTTAGAAGGAATGCCTATGACTTTCTCTCAGTCCATTGACTAGAATTCAGGTATATCACTACACTTCGCTGCAAGCAGGAAAATGTAGAAATAATAAGAAATGTTTGGGTGACTAGCTGGCCAGTCTCCACCACAGAAACCAAGTAACTCTTTCTTATCCTATTCTGAAGATCTTACCCGACCTAACGCTATGTATTGTTAAGTCTGTGTATTTATTTTTCAATCAATATTATCAGTATCAGAAAATTTCTAGGTCCCATAGTTTAATAATTGGATACAAGTTTGCAGGAGAGAGGATTTGAAGAAAACTCTCTGTCTTGCTTTTGCTCTTGGTGATTTTCCAACACTTTGTTTCTGCCTTATCCGCTGTTCATCAGTGTCTATCCCATGGTACTCCTGTTTGCATGGTTTATTGTGTGGAACTGAAGTGATAATAATAAAACAAAACTTGAGAAACATGCTAGGCACCAAGAGTCAGAAACAAGTCATGAACCAATACTAAGTTGATAGAAGTGCAAAGAGGGAAAAAGCCTAGCTAGACAGACAAAAATTAAGAATATGCAAGTACTGAGGTTGGAGATAACCAGGTGCAATATCTCACAACATAATTAAAGATCAGGACATTTGAAGAAACTACCCAATATCTCAGAGGCAGAGCCAAGATAGAGCGTTATTTTTATAATGCAAAAGCAAATCACACGACAAGAAGAATTAGTAGATATGGGAGTATTCAGTCTCAATGGGGGCACTCTCACAGAGCTTTATATTTTATTCATATAAATAATCACAATTTGTAATCAAGTATTTATTTTTTGATTATTTATTTACTACATATTTTTCCAACTAGATTGAATATGGTATGAGAAAGGACTTTATATTCATCAATGCTGATCACAGTGCTAGATGCAGTAGTAACTACTCAAATTTTTTTTTGGATGGTTGATTGGATGGATGGATGAATGAAAGGCTGAATGGATGGTTATATTATTATCTTTGTTTGACCAAATAATGAGTGACCTCCTAGAAAATATCCCCCAATCTTAACATTTTTTTCCTACTTATAACTGCTTTTTCCCTTGTCTCCAGTCCAATTTTCCTCTGCTATTTTTTCTTATATCTGATAACTTCTATTTAGTCCCTTTCATAGGCTTCTGTTTCTCTGCTCATCTCCTAAGAGTTCTTCTCTTAGACCACTATTCTTTTGCTCTATATACTTCTCAAGGTGGTTTCTCCCAAATCAATCAGCTCTTTGTTGATGGCTCTGATAACTCCATATAGCTAGCCAAGACCTTGCCTTTAAATTTCAGATGATATGAATTGCTGGACGTCTTCATTTTGAAGCTCAAATCATAACTAGAACCAAACTCATCAGATTTTCTTGCAAACCTGCTTCTGTTTCTGTGTTTTTCACCTGTGTTTTTATATGTGGAAGTGTGTTGCCCACCTGTGCAAATATCTGTCAGAGCAATCAGCACATTCTATTGAAATTCTGCCTCCTTCTATAAGCAGTTAATGACTTTTAGGACAGGGTCTATGTCTGATTTATTTTTATGCTCCCAAGACCTAGCATAATATATGACACAGAGCTGGTATTTGCTGAAGGGAGCTCATGCATGTATGGATATAATAATTACCCTTCTTGTTTCCTTAACTTGACCCTTTAAAGCTATATTCGATTTCTCCTTGTTGTGTGATTATGACATTCTGTCAACCACAAAATTCCATGTATTCCACCTCTAAAATGTCTCATAGACTTCTCCTTTCCAATCATTCTGCCCTTATACAGAGTGCTTCACCCAAAGTGTGTGGTTAACAGAATGTACATCAATCAGCCACTGACACAATAATATTGAGAAACAAACCACTCTAAAACTCAGGGGCATACAAAATTTAGCATTATGTCTTTCTTAAGCATTTGTGGATTGGCTATGGGTTGGATCCAAATCTACTCCATGTCTCCCATCTTTGAGCCAGCAGATACTCAAGGCATAGTCTTTACATGGGAATGGTAGTAGCAAATGAGGACAAGATCAAACACATAAACATTCAGAGCCTCTACTTGTGTCCCATCCACTAATATCCTATTTGCCAAGAAAGTGACATGGGGTGGGGAAGTACAGGCTTCTCATGGATGTGAGGGGAATAAAAGTGAAATTTTTTTCTTACCAGAAATTCAATCTATGCAAGATACAAATTGGAAACAGAGAAATATGCCAGGCTATCATTGTCATCCTTTGAGAGATGATGGTCATTTGGACCAGGAGGTGGTAGTAGAAATGTTAAGGATAAGTATGACCATATTTAGATCTGGAAGACTGTTTGGGAGGCATTTGATCCAGACTTAGGGCTTTATATTCCACCTAGATGCTTATGATTGCTAAATGTATGTCACAAGTTCTACTTTCTTTTCTGACTTCCAAACTCATATAAACAAATGTCCCTTAATTATCTTCACTTGGATGTCTAATAGGTTTCTCTAATTATAATATCTCCAAAATCCAAGCCTGTACTTCCCTCAGTCTTTCCTATCTTGGTAAATAGCACCACTAGGTGCCAATTACTCCCATAAAAATACCTATGAGTGATGTGTGATTTTCTTATCTCCTATATCAAATTTGTTTTTAACTCCTATAAGCATTACTTTTAAATTATATCCTAAATCCATACATTTATCACTACTTAAAAATCAAATTAATTTGGGATGAGTAGAACAAAGAACATTGAGGCTGGAGTGTTATGTGGGTTATGCACATAGACATTGAAGTTACCTAGGTTAATGACAAGAGTTGAGGTAGAGAGTGGGAGAGTGAGCAAGAAGCTAAAATCTTCCCTGAACAAGTGGATTGACAAGGAAGTAACGAGGAATGATGGAGACAAGCAAGGAGAGTGATGTGGTTGAATGGCATGAACTTCAAAGCATCAAAGGTAGGAGAACAAATCACTGGGAATTCGCAATGAAGAACAAGGGAGGTGGCTACCCTGTCTCCTTTTTGAGGTGCCCAGAGTATGAGAACAACAGCTGCAACAACAAAAATGACAAATAAAAATTGTATCTGCTTGATAGAGCTAAAAGAGCATTTAGGAAGATGAGACTGATAGAAAAAGGGCAGGAAATGATATTTCATTCCATGTAAATGATAGCTAAAAGAACAGGGGTGGGCATACTTATATTAGACAAAATCGACTTTACATCAAAAACTGTTACAAGAGATAAAGAAGAACAGTAAATAATGAAAAGGTCAATTCACCAGGATACTATAACAAGGATTGGGGTTGGTTCATATAAGACAATGTAATAAGTAGCACAAGATAGGCAATAATGCTTTACCTGGGGCCTTGAAGTTCTGATGATGTATGAGGTTCAGATGTGTCCTCTGACAGTTTAGCTTCACCTCCTAGTGAAAGGATGGAATCAACATTAACTGAGATGGGGAAGAATGTGAAAGAAGTGGGAACAAGAAGAGGAATGGAAATTTTAATGGGAATTGAAATTTACTTTAGTACATATTTAGTGTGAGATGTCTGTCAGAAATATAATTGGGCATTTGTATGTATTAATCTGGAATTCAAGAGAAAGATGTGAGCTGGAGATATCAAATTGGGATGGGTTACAAAATAGATAGTAATCAATCTCATGAAACTGAATGATAGCACCTAGGGAGTTGGTGTATATAGAATACAATGTTTAAGGAGTTAGCATAGCATTCCAACATTTAGAGTTTGGAGAAAGTTTAAGGAAGCAACAAAAGAGACAAAGAATGAGTGGCCAATGTGATAGAAAGGAAACTTAGGTGAGTGTGGGATCCTGGAAGACATGTGAAGAAATTATTTCAGGAGAAGAAGTTATCAGCTGTTTAAATTTTACTGTGAGTAGCAATAACATGTGGACAAAGAAATGACCATCAGATTAAACAATGGTCATTGGCGGCTCTACCAATGGAAGTTTATGTGGAGCAGTAGAGAAAAAAATTCTCTTCGGAATAGATGAAAAAAGAATGAGAGCACAGAATTTGGAGATAGTGAGAATTAATAAATCTGAGGTTTTTAAAATTTTTATTAATTTATTTTTTTAGGAAAGGCCAGTACTTGGTGTGGAAAGTGGAGTCAAATAAGGATTAGTTATTCTTTTATTCTTTTTTTAATATAAGAGAAATAAAAGCATGGTTGTATGCCGATTGGAAAGATCCAGTAAAGGGTGTGAAGTGATGATGATACAGGGCAGAAAAGAGAAGAGAAGCAAAGTCTTTGAATAAATGAGAAAGTTGGATATCTAATGCTCAATCAAGAAGCTCATCCTCGGAAACCAGAGGGAAAGCAGAGGGCAGAGGCCCAATGTAAGTAGGTATGTAGATGTGTTTGTGGGATGTTTTGGAAATTATCTTCTGATTGCTTCAGTTTTTTCACTGAAGTAGAAATAAAGGTAAAAGATTAAGAGTGCATGTCAGAGAGGAGATGTTGGAGGAATGAGTAGAGAACTGACAATGTAAATGCTCATCTAGGAAAGTGGGAGAGAGTGTGAACTAAGGACACATAGTATGATTACTCAGCAGCATTAAGAGCTCACTGAGGTTTATAGTCATGATTTCAAAGTGAGACCACTTTGCATGGTTTGTGTCTTCATCTACGTTCAGCTATTTTGGAGAAGACAAGCAAATAATCCTTGCTGCTCCCTAAAATACTGAGCTGGATTTTTCTCCATCTGGTGGCTAAACTCAAAGTACTAGATCGCTCTGGAAAAACCTCAGAGCTGTGAACAAAAAAGTTATATTCTTTACCTTCTAAAATCAAAGAACTATGTTTCAGGAGACCAGATTATTCTAATCCTTATCAATATGGAAATGAGAGGAAGTTTGTTGAACAGCTTCCAAAAAGGAGAATAGGAAATATAATGTTGTCCTTTTCCTCTTCTCTAGGTGACCCCCCTCCTCAATACCAAATAATCCCCTTGACAATCTAGGGCTATTTCTGAACAGAGAGATTTGATTTGCAACCTGTCTGAAATTCACACCACGTCAGAAGTTACAAGTACACCTTGCACTGCCAGCTGAAGGATAAGGGCAGCATAGAGAAGACAGAGTAACCTAAGAAATCAAGACAGATCAAAGATTTTACTCGTTTATAGAGAAGTTGGCATGTAGGACTGCAGGAAGTAGCAGGGGCAGTAGCTGCTTTGCCAGATCCTTCCAAAAAGTCACCCAGTGGGATGAAAGGATTTCAACTAAAAGCTGTGGAGGGAAACACAAACTTGAGGTAGCAGTTGCACCTCTGTAGGATCATTGATACTAAAGGGCTGTGGAGGGAGTGCCTAGCAGGTGCCTATAAACCACTGATTGTTCCATACACAGTTAACAGCTTTGGACGAGCTTTGTTTTATCCATCATTGATGGAGAACAAACTAAGTGATATAGTTATAAGCACAATTGATGTGCCGCAGCTGCAACAGACAGGATGTATAGAGCCCCCATCTGTTTCTACCAACTACCTTCCCTACTCCCACCCCACCCTTGCCCTGACCAGGACTTCCAGGAGATAGGAATCATTAGGAGTTGATTATGTTCCTCCAAAGTTCATCTGTTGAAGTCCTAACCCCTAGTACCTCAGAATGTGACCTTATTTGGAAATGGGGTCACTGCAGGTCTAATCATTTTAAATGAGGTCATATTGGAGTGGGTTGGGTCCTTGATCTGATATGACCGGTGTTCTTATAAAAATGGAGATATTTGGACATAGACATATGCACAGAGAGAACACCATATGAAGAAGGCAGAGATCAGGGTGCTACTTCCACAAGCCTAGGAATGACAAAGATTGCCAGCAAATAACCAGAAACTAGGGGAGAGGCGTGGAGCAAATTCTCCCTCACAGACTTCAGAAAGAACAAAACTTGATGACACCTTGATCTCAGACTTCTATTTTCTAGAACTGTGAGTCAATACATTTCTGTTGTTTAAGCCACCCAGTTTGAGGTACATTGTTATGGCAGCCTGAGCAAACTAATATAGGCACCTTTAATTTTTTTTTAATCAAAGCAGAACCATAGGAAGATGGAGAAAATCCCTGCAAGAAGGGCAAGCCCTGAGATTATGAACTTGACAGTGACTTGAATCTGATTGCATATTTATCCAAGAGAAACTAGATTCTAAACCAAAAGTATCTGAAGCATTACGATGTTGAACTGGAATGTAATAAAATGAGTTGTCTTCTCTGGGCACAGTGGGGTTCAAATCTAAGAACAGTATGTACAGTTTTATGAATAAATCAAACTTAACATTTTTCACTCTCAGAGCAAGGCTGGCTTCTGATAACTGTTTCTTTTATATAATACACTGCTCTGGATAGGCCTTTCAAGGGTGGGTGTGTGTGTGTGTGTGTGTGTGTGTGTGTGTGTGTGTGTGTGTGTGTGTTGGAAGGCGGGTAGCTATGAACTGTCAGCCTATTTATGGCCAACTATATCAAACCATATTAGCCAAGTTTCAATCATTGACTATTTGAAGAACAACCAGTGATTTTTGTAATATTCTTTAAGTCTTGATAAGTCCAGTTTAGCAAGACTTCAGCTGTTTTCTCAACTTAAGAACTATGGCATTCATATAGCTCAAAAGAAAGGTTAATACTCCATGCAAGGTTCAAACCTGCTTCATAATTCTCAGAAATTCATTGGGGCAGATCATAGATGCTTATGTCAACTGCATGAAAATCAAATATATCCGGTAGATGTTTTGTTTTTACATGATTATGTGAGCAAAATCCATTTTCCTTTAAAGTAGTAAAATTGGAACAAAATGCAAAATAGACATTTTCAGGCCTGAATGAGAAAAGAAATTATGGAGGAATTATACTTTTAGCTGTCTTGCAATTCTGAAAATACCTTTATTAAATCCTGAGCACTCTAAAAAACAAACAAACAAACAAACAAACAAATAAATAAATCTTAAGTACTCTAATATAATGACCCTAACCAATCTTTAGGTGCATTTCAAATAATTCTCCATACATAGATGCTTCCTATATGCTGTTTTATAGACAGTCTTTCTAATTCATAATGACTATTTTTTGTATCTATATATAGAAACTGTTGAAAATTTGGGGTTTTTATTTGGGAAATTTTTGTACAAATTGAGCAGGAAATATATGACTTCACAGTGTGTACATTTGCAGTAATAAAGTAACTATTTGATTATTGTAATGACTGAAAACTATACATGAATTACATTTGAAACATATTAGTGGTGTATAGTATTGCTGAGTGGAAAGAATCCTTTAGCTGAAGATAGTGTTCTAGTAGTGTTTGCTCTACCAGAAACTGGCTGTGAAACTTTAGCTCCTTTGTGTCTCATTTGCGTCACTGATAAAACAAACAGATTGGGCTAGGTAAATTCCAAGTCTTCCAGTGCCAAAATTCTAAATTCATTCAACAAATATTTATTGTCTAATGGGCACAAGGCACTGTGCTAGTAGGTACTGATTACACACCAGTGAATAAAACAGATAAAAATCCTTGAGTTTGTGCAAAGAAAACATTGCTGGTGTCCTCCTGAACTCCAATGTCTGTCCTGACCCTTCCATCTCTGTGTCCTGTACCATTTGAGTCATTTTCTTAGAGCAGGCAGGCTTATGAACAAGACCTTCTAATACTCCAAAACTTTCAAGGCTCTCTATCAATTGTAGAATAAGTTGCACATTCTTTAATTAGACATTCTCTACTCAATGTACCCTCGCCCAGTACCGTATTAACAATATCATTACTTCAGAAGAAGTATTGGGTAGTAGAGAAAGAACTGATGCAGGAATCCAAAGCCATACAGTTTTTTTTGGCAGGGCATAAATATTCTCTGAACATCCATTTCCTCATTTGCAAAGTAAGAATGATAATAACCTAGCTTCATAGGACGATATGAAAGCAGTACATCACACTTGATAAAGACACGAAAGTACCTTGTAACTATTAAGGTGAAGTGGGCTAGTGGAAAGAGTATGGATTCTGTAGCCACTCACAACTAGGTTGGAAATCTGGCTGAGCACTTCTTTAGCTTTGTGACTTTGAACAAGTTGATGTATCTGAACTCTTTATCTATAAAATCAGATAAAAAATGGCTATTCTGCATGGTTATTGTTGGTGCTAAATAAGACATTGTAAGGAAAATACTTGACAGTTAATGTGTAAGTACATGATCATTGAATAGTTGTTATTATTAAGGCAGTTAGTAGTTAGTACTTATTTGAATTCTGCACAGACAATGAATTGTATAGATATCATGTTCCTATTGGTCAATAATTTTGTTCAAACTTTCCTCAAAAGAAATTGTGTGTGTGTGTGTGTGTGTGTGTGTGTGTGTGTGTGTGTGTGTGTGTGTGTGTTTAGAGGAAAGAGAGAACAAGAGAAAGAAGGAGAAAGAGGAAAGCGGAAGAGAGAGAAGGGGGAAAGAAGATTATGAAAGATTCCAACTGGAACAAGGATGATTTACAATCCAAATTCTGAAGTTGGGCTCATCTTACAGGACCATTAAATAGTAGTAGATAGTCCACACTTAGAAATGCATAAGACTAAAAAGAGTAAGGAAATCGATTCAGCATTATTTAGTAGAATTGAAGATACATAAACTTTAAAACCTAACAAATGCACTCCTAGATATTTACCCTAGAGAAATTACTATGCATGTCCAAAATGAGGTGTGAACATAAATGCTAATTGCAGAAGTGTTTATAAAAGCAAAAAATTGGAAACAAGTTAAAAGTCCATCAATTGAAAGGTGAATAAAATAATTGTGATTTACTCAATAAATAGAATATATATGGCAATGAAAATGAATGAATTACATAGCTTACATATCAACATGATTTATTATTTTTAAAAACACAATGTCGAGTTAAAAAATTAGATGTATAGAAGAGTATTTGCAGCACAATATCATTTATTTAAGTTTAAAAACTCACAGAACAATACTACATAATGTTTTAAAGTATGTATGTATACGTGGCAAAACTATAAAGATACAAATAGGAATGTAATCATCAGATTCAGGATAGAGGCTAATTCTGGGCAAGGTGTGTGTGTGTGGGAGGGGGCGAGGGGAGCACAATCAGGATGAGGCACCCAGAGAGCTTCATATTTACAGTGCTCTACTTCTTAAGCTAGATGGTATATATGTGGCCGCTTGTTACATTATTTTCTACACTTTGTATATATCTGAATTATTTTGTAACAAATAGTGAAAAGAGTGTGATAATAAAATAAGAGGAGAGGAGGGGAGAGATCTGGTTCTCCCATATTAACTGATCAGGAAGTCATGATGAATTGTGAGTGCTGATTACCCAGATGAAAGCTAAGAGGAGTGATCATCATACCCAGAATGATTATCGACACACTCTCAATTAAATAAAAAAAAACATGAAAACTTGGCAGATGTTTGGCTCTCCCGTACTCATATCCAAGTATCTATCTAACATGCTCCTGGAGGCAGTTGGGTGAGGGAAGACAAGCACAGTATCAAATGAATGGGTGAGAACTATAAGCTTTGGAGGCAAACTGACCGGGCCATGAATTCCCTTTCTGCTACTCACCCATGGAAATGAGCTGTAAACCCAGGACTGGCTATATTGCCTTAGACAATTTTTAGTTTCAGCATCCTTACATGTAAAATGAAGATTATAATATCTCTATCTCTATCTATAATATCTAGCTCATAATATTTCAAGGAACATGCACACACATGCCTAGGAAATAATAGGTACTCAATGAATGTTAGTTTTCTTCCCTTTCTGTCCACTAAGAGATTTCTTATAGCCTGAATTCTCATAAGAGCGATTATTAAGTTTCATTGCAATCTACTTGAGAATCAGTTTGGAAAATCTTATTATTACAATGACCTGGAGCAGTTTTGATGTAATACAATTTTTCTCATTTTGGTATGTCTTTGTTCACCCTTACTTTTATTACCGTAAATTGCCCAAAAAGTAAATTAAATTTTTAAGACAGTTGAAACAAATTATCTGTCCATGTTCTCTCCTGACAAGTGTTGCTAAAGCGCATGTGGCGACCAAGGGCAGCACCATCTCCCCTTGTCACCAAGATGACACTCTTGTTGCAGAATGAACTTTGAGCACCTAAGCTCTCAGCACATGTATTTTCTCAGCATCATATTTCTGTGGATTCTCGTTACAGAACAAGCTGAGATCTCTATAGTGAGCCATTTGAAAATAGAGAGAGGCCAGGAATTGTGGGCCCATCTCTATGAGGAAGGACACAGTTTTGATTATAGCACCTGAGGAAAGTGATTAGCAATTCAAATTCAAGGACGAATGGGAATCAAAGAGCTCAAAAAGCCACCAACCTCTCTTATAAGCTACGGCTCCGAGAGAATCCCATAGCGTATTTTTGAGGACAATTTAGAGGGACAGAGTTGTTACATATCATATATAGCCAAGGTAAGGACAACCTGCTTTTCTCTCCCGTGACCGAACTAATTTATATTCATCTGGGATAACAAGCCAGGACTTATTAAATAAACAACCTTTTAAAAGAATTGTTCTGCAAAAAGGAGCAGAGACAGGGGTTAGCAGCTGGAAAGTGATATGTGAAGTTATGAGAGCTTTGTTTTTTAAGATGGAAGATCCTAAATCATGTTTGTGTGTTGAGGAGGCTACAGTAGAGGAAAAATTGATGATGAAAGAAAGAGAGAAAGTTTTGGCTCTAACCGAGAGCATGTACATACAGTTTATCCATGCCAACTAGAAAGAAAGAGAGTATATGGCCCAAATGTAGGCAGGTGGTCAGATTTGGTTTGGGGAGCTCATTCCAATTCTTTTCTAATTACTTCAAACCTCTCAGTGAATTAAGAAGAAATTTCATTAGCTTAGAGTGAGGAGGGTAAGAGGATATTTGGAGGTCTGAGGGGGAAAGGTGTAAATAATCACTTTAGAAAGTGGGAGAGAGAACTTTCAGGTAACTAATATAAATGACCATGGGAACTATCATATAGACAAAAGTGGGAATTAATATATTAGAACAGAGGAAAGCAATAAAATTTATACACCCCAAACTTGTTTCTTTGGAAGGATCAATAAAACAAGCAAACTATAGATAAAACTAATAAGCAACAAAATAAGAAAAAAATGAACATATATAATATTGGAAATTAAGAAAGGATATAACTACAGATTTAGAGAATAATTAAAACATTATATATAGAAATGTAGGCTAATACATACAAAAATCTTCACATAATGAATGATTTTCTGGGGAAATACATATTACCACAAGTATATTAAGTTGTAGGAAATTGGAATAGGACGATAATCACAGAAAATTTTAAAAAATTATTAAAACGCTCTCAACAGAAACAACTGAAAGATGAACTCCTCTTAATGAGCTCCATCCTGATGATAATATGGTGAAAGTGAGGTTTAGGGGTTACTCCCCACTGAGAACCAGAAGAAGGAAATTCATATTCCTTTAAAAGTATAACAATATGCAATGTGCTACCGAATGAGTTATTATTACTCCTCAGTACTCTCTGCAACTTTCCTGTCCACAGATGTTCGATTTTCTCTGATGGTTGATGTTAGATTCTGAGGATTCATGGACTGAGTAGAGCTTGATCTCTCCCCATTTTCCAAGTGTGTATTTTCTGAGGATTCAGGTAGACACAGAAATAGCATTCCTGATGTGCTGCCCGCTGCAAAGATGATGATGCTGTGGTTGTGGCTCAGTTACTTTGTTAGCACAACCTATGTTCTCTGCCTTGTTGTCTGGCAGTGGGAGTGGAGATGTCAATGTCAAGTGCTCTCTGTCCAAGCCCCTGTCACTTCCTCTCCACTAATTATTAAATCATTGCACACCACACACAGGAGAGAGCCTTAATATGTAACAAGTGACAGAAGCATTTGAGAAGGGGTCAAGAGGACTGTGTGATTTTCACCTTTGTTACCAGGGACGACAGTAATGGGATTCTTGTCATTATGGCCTATAGAGGAGAAATGACACAACTCAAACTACATTGGCTGCTTCATTACAATCAAGAATGGTGGAAAGAAGAGGAAAACAGTTTTAAGAATTCATTTCAGTCAGCTCTTTCTTTGGTTTGGTTAACTGTCAGTTTTTGTATACCTATACAATGAAATGCTATGCCATCAATAAAATCACATTTTTGAAGAATACTTAATGACAACTGACAGTCTTATGATATAATCTTAAATGTAAAAAAAATGCAAAACTTTATTTGCAGTATGACCGCATGCAGAGGGGAAAGCATTTAAGGAATTATAGAAAATGATGGGCTCTCACTGTGATTGGAATAATTTTTTTCTGTTTTCCTAGGTTGGTTGCTGTATTTTCCAAATGCTCCATATTAAACTTCTTTTGCTTTTGCAATTAGAAAAAAAAATTAATTTGTTTCTTTAAATGCCAGTTTTTTTTTTTCTTTTTAAAACCACAGGGTTCGCTTCCAGGAACACCTGAAATTATACAAGTAAAAGGTGAGAATGGGGGTGGTTTTCTCATTTTGCTTTCTACTGAGCTGTTTTGGCAGCTCAATTTGAATTACTCATGCTGATGGGTTTTACTTTAACCTTGTCCAACAGAGAAGCAGGAGGGATAAAGCAAATGGAAGGACAAAGTATAGGGTTGGCTAGAAATTTCATTATAATAAAGAATTAGAGAGAAAATATGGGCATTGGAACAGATAGCCAAGTTTATTAATTCTTAGAAAAAGCAGAGGCAAGGACAACAAAGGGATTTATTGCTTTTCTGAAAGCATCTGAGAATGTCTAGGTAACAAACTCAGTGCTGATAGTCTATACCCTGTAACAAAACAAGAAGTAACAAGTAAAGCTGTGAAATAAAGAACATTTTATCAGCTCATCCCTACATCTCCCTACATCTGGTATAGTTTACTTGCTTCTTTCTGATTTTTAAACTTTAAACTTCAGATATTTGAGAGTGGAAATAACATAGTAGCTTCTATGAATTTTGAAGCTTCTTGTAGTAAATCCAGGATTACTGAACCCAAATGATCATCTTCATGGAGCTACTGGTTTTCTAAGCTGCAAATGCTGTCTTCGAAGTGTGCAGATAAGTCTACTTTGCAGTAACTTTTGTGCATGCTTGTGAGCCAGTACAATTTTAATAAGGAAAGAAAGTAAAATGTTGACAATAATGATAAAGGTTCCATCCCAAAGCATCACTAGATTCCAGGGCATTTTTATATTATACTATGGTTAATTGAAGCCTATCCATAGAATCATAGAATTTTAGAGGCAGAAGTTAATTTTAGAAATATAACAAAAGCCAGCCATCTCACTTTACAGATTAGAAAATTGAGGCTGAAGAGGTGAAGAATAGTTAAACCTAAGACTAAATTCAACTGTATCATTACCATTGCACTATGCTGTCTAGTCAACTGGTCAACCATCAGATAGTACTGATGCTTTTAGTTGAAAGGTTGCCAGAATCAAAATGAATTAACATAATACTTTCAATCTTAAAATTTTCTGGCTGACTCTGGGCTGTGAAATTCCTTCCCCAGTATTCCTGACTGGGTCTCAGGAAGCTACTGCTTAGGAATGGGAAGACAGGCTTAGTAGGCTTCAAAAAGTAAAATATGCTGTTTGTGAGTGTGAAGAAGTGAAGAGGTTGCCAGGTAAAAAAGGATGCAATGCTTTTTAAAAATATTTCATTCAACAAATAAAAATATCAATGCGTCAAGAGTTGTTTCATTTGTCTTAAAAATGATTTTTCCAATGATGGTGGGTGAATAAGGAGCTACAGTATTTGTTTTTATTTTTATAACTTCATAACACATAATATTTATTTTCCTCTTTGACCCCCATGCTCCCTGTTGATGGATTTAGTACTGCTTTTCATGTCGTTGTATTTTGATTAATATGTTATATATACTTCTCATATTTTTTTAAAGCTATGATCATTAGCTTTGTAGTTCTTTTTGGTCACTCACTGTGCTCAATGATTGATATTCTTGGTTGCAATGGGAAACAAAATAACCATATAAAGTCTGCCCTTTTGACCAACAAATAAGCCCCCAAATGATCACTTTCAATCCAATTAAAGTTGAAATACCAGGCCTTTGGTTGAACAGAGACTTTCTAATAAAATTACAAGGGATTATTCCATTCCCTAATGCTATTTTAAAGCTTCTAACTTGACATATTAAAGTTGTACTAACTGAATTTATTAAATATGTGATAGGGGATATGATAATTAAGAACAAGATACAAATATAATTCCACTTTTGTTACCTACTCTTGTAAATGAAGCACATGTTTAAGGGCTGGCTAATTTTTTTTTTTTGCATTATGTCTCTATTGCACAGTGCTTTCTAGAACACATTTTAAAAATTTATTAATTTTTATAGGATTTCCATTTAAAAGATGTGTTTGTAATATATTCTTTATTTATTTTTCATATATATACTGAGTCACTGCTATGAGCTAGGCATTTCTGTAGATTCTGATGATTTTAACACAAGTCACTCTGCTTTCACTGAGTTTACGTTTTAGTGGCTTGGGGGCAGATAACAGAAAACAAACAAAAAAACAAACAAAAATAAATAAATAAGACAAGTGTAGTTAGAAGTATTAGGAAGAAAAATACTAGAGGAAGTGTGATAGATGACTGGAGGAGAGGGGCTAATTTAGACTGGGGGTTTAGGGCTACCCTCCTGAGGGTATCCAAACTAAAATATGAATGACGAAAGATCTGAGGTTTGAGAGACAAGTCAAGAGAGACTAGATATGCTGAGGGACCAAGCCATTGATTGTCTAGTGGAATAATGTTCTAGGGAATGAGGAAAACACCGTAAGGTGAGAATGAATTGATACATTCAGGGATTATAAAGAAATCCAATGTGGCTGGAGTGTAGTTAGTGACTAAGTTAACAGTGGAAGAAAAGGGGGTGTAGTACTGAGCCATGGGGTACTTCAACATTGGGAGGTAGAGCTGAAGAGGAGGTGACAGAGAAGGGAACTGAGAATGAATAGCCAGAAAGCTAGGAAAAGAAAAGTGTGATATCCCCATCCCCTCTGGGGAGCTGGGAAAAAGGGGTGAAGGGTAAAAGAAGTACAAATTAGGGGTCGATAGAGGGTCACGAGGATGAGGAGCACGGCATAGGGAATGCAGTCAGCAGTAACGTAATGGCTAGGTGAAGAGCCAGAGGAGAGAAAGAGCAATCAGGGGGATCGTTTTATAAACTATATAAATGTCTAACCAATGCACAGTATACTTGAAACTAATAATAAAATAAAATAACAAGTGTGATATCATGGAAGCCAAGATACAAAAAAAAAAGTATGTGGGGAGTTGGTGGGGAGGTAGTCGGCTATGTGGAATGCTGCTGAGAGTTCTAGCAACAGGACAGAAGAGTGATCATTGCCATTGGTGACTATGACCGATACGGTTTCAGGAGAATGTTAAGAGGTGGGAGCAGAGTTGGAAAGGTTGAAGAGAGAAAAGAAGGTGATGAAGTAGTGACAGAGAGTACAGACAGCATTTTAAACAAGTTATTCTGTGAAGAGTGGCAGAGTGATGGTACAGTAGTTGGAAAGCAGGCAAAGTGGGGTCAAGGAAGGTTTGGTTATTATTTTTTCAAGATGTAAAATATTTGAGCATGTACTACAGTTTGTTCATCCATTAACCTGTTGAAGGATATCTGAGTTGTTTCTGGTTCTTGGATGTTAAAAATAAAGCTGCTATAAACATTTGTGTGCAGGTTTTGTTTTTGTGTGAACATAAGTTTTTATTTTTTATGGATAAATTCCCAGGACTGCAATTACTGGGTCATATGGTAGTTGCATGTTTAGTTTTTAAAGAAACTGACAACCTGTTTTCCAGAGTACTACTTCACACTCCTACCAACAATGTATGACTGATCCAGTTCCTCCACATCCTCACCAACATTTGGTATTGTCACTTTTTAAAAAGATTTTAGCTATTCCGGTAGGTACATAGTGATATTTCATTGTTGTTTTAATTTGCATTTCCCTAAATGACTAATGATGTCGAACATCTTTTCATGTTCTTATATACCATCTGTATATCCTCTTTGGTGAAATATCCTTTCATTTTTTTGCCCATTTTTAAAAATTAGATTGCTTGATTTTCTTGACTTTTTAGAAATCTTTATGTATTCTAGAAGCTAGTCTCTTGTTAGATATATGGCTCGTAAATATTTCCTCCCACTTGTTAGCTTGTCTCTTCATCATCTTAACAGTATTTCATGGAGCAAAAGTTTAAAATTTTGATGAGGTCCAACTTATCAATCTTTCTTTTTATAGAACACTCTCCTGGTTTAAAGTCTAAGAACTTTTTGCATAGCCCTAGGTCCTGAAGAATATCTCTTATGTTGTTATCTAAAAGTTTTATAGTTTTACATAAAAAGTTTTATAGTTTTACATTAAAAATTTTATAGTTTTAATAAAAAGTTTCATAGTTTTACATTTAAAACCATGATCCATTTTTAGTTAATTTTTGCATAAGATACAAGATTTAGGTAAAGGTTCTTTTTTTTTTTTTTTTGCCATGGATGTCCAATGTATGATATATTTTAATTAAAATATTTAATTTATAATCCAAGTGGAATAAGTATTTACATTTTTCACATCCTTCATAAATTTTGATATTTTCTTACTTTAAATGGAAGATACTCCTAGAAAGAAATTTTACGTAGCAGTATGAAGTAGGAACACATATTTTCACGAACAACATTAGCAATTTTTCTTTCTGCTATCTCCAAAATACATTTTAACTAAAATATATGATCAGTGATAATATGAAGGTTTCTAATTAGAAACTAGAGTTTCTAAATTTCATTTTAAGAGAAAAAACGACTTGCCCTTTTGGCTGCCTTGATCTACACAGGTAAAATAAGAGAAGGCAATCAGTATAGGCACTCAATCTATCTTCAGAATTAGCAACACTGTATTTTTCCCTCAAATTATCAAGAAAATGGCCTTAACCCTGACCTCAATTTCATATGCCCTATGGTCATAGCTTCCTAAACCGTGTCCCTGAGTCCAGCCTCATGTACTTTGAATTCATAACATATCATCTAAATCTTCTTTAAAACCTATATGATCATATTTCTTTCTACTCTCCTTCCTTACAGTCAATAGCTCTTCATAAATAGCCCAGATTTCTTACCTTGGCATTGCAGATTCCCCAACCCTGACCTCTATGGTACTTCACCATGTAAACTAGTCTAATTCTACCTCAGAATCTTCCATGCACTGCCTGCAACCACTTTTTTACTCATGCTATCCTTTCATATTTGACGTTTTATCAGTTGAATAAACTCTTGTTTTTCCTACAGTCAGTGAAAATGCTAATTCCGCCAGTCAACCTACCCTGATCATTGCAGCCCAAATCTTCCAAGGATTTCCTTCATCATCCAGAATAAAATATAAAAACGTTATCATTACCTACGAGACCCTACCTGATCTGGCCAGTGTTATCTCTCTGACCTTTTCTCTTATGACAATTTCTCTGCTCACTAGTGACCTCTTCCTCCATCTTTAAAGCCAGCATCATTACATCTTCAAATTTCTCTCTGACCCACTCTTCTGTCTCCCTCTTTTACTTACAAGGACCCTGTTGATTACATTGGGCCCACCTGGATAACGCAGAATAATCTCCTTATCTCAAGATCCTTAACTTAATCACATTTGCAAAGTCCCTTTTGCCATGTGAGGTACCATAGTCACAGGTTCCAGGGATTAGGATGTAGACTTCTTTAGGAGTCATTATTCTTCAAACCACACCTCCCAAATCTTTATGTATTATTTTCTTGCTTCATTCAAGTTTTCTTAATCAAATGCCACCTAATCGCCATGCCTCCTCTAAGTTCCCTAATAAAATACCATACCTTCTTGTCCCTGAATATTTTTCCTCTTTTTTTTCCTTTCCTTATTAACCACTTATTACCACTTGACATATAATTTAGGGCTCTAGCCTAATTATACAGATGGGAAAAAAAACCCTGGAAACACAGTAGTAACTTAAACATCATATCACATAATTGGAAATAAATTTTAAATGAATATTTGCTTATAAGTATGTCTTTAAAATATATAATGGCTATTTAAAAAGTCACAATAAAGCTTAATATACATTTGTTTGTTATGGATAGTTTTAATATGAAATAAACATCAGCATCTAATACAATGGGGTGAAAGGAAGAAACGCAGAAGAAAAGAAATTCTGATTGTGTCACTAGATTGGTGTGTATTATTAGATAATATTATTTTTTACTTCTTTGAGTCTCAGTTTGTTCATTTACAAAAAATGGTGATAATAAAAGCAACAATATTTACCTATCTCCAGACATCTTGGGCAGAGGGGTGGGCAGTCATGAAGATCACCCACTTTCTAAGGTATATGCATGCTACTATTCCTGCATGCTTGGGTTCTATAACTTTAGTGTGTCACACAACATGTGACAAAATATTCTTTGCAGGTGAATCATTCTAATACACTCTCATGCTAGGCTCCTATTCCTGATTGTACAAAGTGGGAAAAATCTGAGGCTAGGTCTGGGTAGAGACTGACAGGACAGCCTATGATCAAAAACCAATTGATCACTTCCATTAATACATGCAGTAAACATGGTACTAGCATTTAAAAAAAAACAGGCATTAAAATGAGACCCAAATAAATGTTTACTTTAGAGTTAAGCTTTTTGCTAATACTCTTGTTTTCTCAATGCTAAAAATACCATCACAATCCATTTCAAGAAGGTTAACTCGATAATGTGTCAGCAATGATTGTAAAGAACTCAAATGAATCATTTGGAGCTGTCACTGCTGAGAGACAGATTTTCTTTGCCTGTTTCATAAAGGACTCTAGCATGTATGTTATGAAGCCAACTTGACATGATACAAAAACAACTGGTATTTTTGGTCACATCAGAAAACAAATCAATTTGGCAAAAATAGATAAAAATGTAATTCATTTACCAGAGTGTGGCTATAAAATCCTTAACCTCCTTCACTCACAGCCCTATGCCATCAAATTCCTGTTTGACTAAATTTTTCCCCTTTTCACTAGTGGGCTGTCTTACTATAAATATAGTACAAACAAATTCCATAATTAGTTCATCACCATGGAGTAATTCACTCATTCAATAAATATTTATTGAGCGTTGACTAAGTGCTGAGTAATTCTCTAAGCCCTACAATACATATATGAGCCAGACAACATCCTTGCCCTAAAGGAATTTAGAATCTAGTCCCCAAACTACACCCAGCTGCTTACCTCCCACTACAGACTCCAGTGCTGAAAAGAATGAAATCAGTCTCTGTTCCTTTATCTCCTCCAGTATTCTCTGCATACCAAGTTGAGCTGTCCTTTAACTAGGAGTATGCATTAGGCTGTGAGTAACTTAAGAGAAGCTGGGGTGCTGACTAAAGAGAATCCTTCTAGGATTAAGAAGTACGAATTGGTGGTTATGAAATAGTCATGGGGATGTAAAGTACAGCATAGGGAATATAGTCGATGATATTGTAAAAACTATATATAGTGCCAGGTGGGTACTAGACTAATCAGGGAGATCACTCGTAAATTATATAAAAGTCTAATCACCATGCTAATATAAAATAATATTGAAAGTCAATTGTAAGTGAAAAATCAAAAAGGAGGGCGGAAAGCTTAAGGGGAATAAGAGGTTCAAACTTCCAGGTATAAAACAAATAAATCATGGGGATGTGGTATACAGCATAGGGAATATAGTCAATGATATTGTGATAGTGCTGTATGGTATCAGATGGTTGCTGGACTTATGGTGATCACTTCTTTAGGTATATAAATGTTGAATAACTATGGTGTGCACCCAAAATTAATACAATATTGTATGTTAGCTATATTATAATAAAAATCTTAAATGAACAAACAAAAACTAGAATCCTTCTTCAGTTGAGTTCCTGGGGAGATAACTGCATGTAGTGCCTGTCCCACACTTCCTCACCTTGATTCTAAGCCAGGAGGGCAGGAGCCTTATATTGTTCACGGCAGTATCTCCACCCCTAGGAATATCATAGACACTCAATAAATACCTGTTGAATTAAGTAATTGACAAAGAAATCAGTTTTTTATGATTTCTAGGATCTGATTCTTTTTACTACATCATACTACTTTGTGCCCTAAAGCACTGCGTTCTTGCTCATTTCACGAAGCACGTGGCAAAATTCCCCAAAGAGAGGATACTGCTATATCTTATGCCAGAATCTTGGTCCCAGTGTAGTTTGCACAACTGGATTTTATGTTGGCACATGGTCTACCCATGACTATGACTCTGGCTAATCCATCTCCTTGAAGCTGGCACCCAGCAAGCAGAAGATCCAAGCCCTCGAGCCTGTTCATGGCTGAAGTTCTTAACTGTTTTTCCTTGATTCCACTTTCTTTCCTGACTTATGTGTCCTTTTTAACAGTTTCTTATTTCTTACATTACTTCTCATTTTAAACCCTGCATTCACCCCCCCTGCATCTACAATTGCTTCTCCAGCTTTCATATCCATATGGCAGTGATAAAATTGTCGTGTAGTCTGTCCAGTCTTTTCTGGCTGCCCACAGTAGCTACATTTTTTTTTTTTTTTGGTGAGGCCACAAAATGCCATAAATCCTCTTCAGTGTTGACTCCCACGGCCGACATCCACTTATGTTGACTTAATCCAGACCCCAAGAGGAGGAATCAGACACAATAGGCATTTGATAAATGTTTGTTCATTTGAATTCATTCACAATAGTGGATATAAAATGGGGCCACTGCCTGACTCACACAATCCCTTCAGTGACCATGCTTGTGTTATTCTTCCTTTGGAGGAATTCTCCTCTGTCCTCAAACACATAGTTTCAATGGAATCTACTATTTTCTTGTATCACACACCTCCCTAGTAGTAGTTTGGTCAAGAGAGGGAGAAATTGACTAAAGCTTAATAAAGCATGTAAGCTAGAATTAACCCTAATTGCCTTATCAGGAACGGCCTTGGAAGACTTAGAAAATAGAAGCAGAACTTAGATCCATGATATTGGCTGGTCAAATAATTCCTTCTCCAGTCAAAAAATTAGTCAACCAAGAAAAGTCTTCAATCCATTTTGCTATCACTGTCTATCAGAGTGAAGTATACGTACTCCTTTCTCTTTTTCCCTTTCTTGAATGGGAGTTTTTATTGATATTTTATTGTTTTTGTTTTACTATTATTGGTTATTTTGTGGGTGGTTAAATTTGTCATTTAGTCATAGAGTATATGACCATAAGGAACCATATTTGAATGTGGTCAAGAGGAATAGATGTCATTTTGAGATCTTGGACTTGGAGATGATGCTGTACATATGCATGACCAAGTCTGTGTTGTCTCTCATGGGGGAAATCTAGGAATGTTTATGGACGCATGTGGGAATATTGCATTATTTTTGGTGCTAATGATAATAGGAAGAGGAGTACTTTTACAGACATACCATAGGGAGAAGATATGTATATGCTAGGAAGTCTAAGGGTAAGATAAATTTTTCATAAATTGACATGGCTATTTGGCCTCTATTGATTATCTTAATGGTGACATCTCTGCTGTCACCTCTTCTTTGCAGAAACTGTACCCCAAATACTATCCATGTTTCAAATGAGTGTTTCCATATCCTTACATGACCTTACTAAGCCAGCCACAGGGGTCAGTTGTCAGTTTAGGGAGAGGACACATGTCTCAAGGTAGTCCAATCAGTTTTTTTTCCCCTGAGATTTAAAAAAATTCCTATGATAGCCCTATGTCTAGCTTTATAGGGAAGGATGTCACCACTCAAAAGCAGAAGTGAGACATGGAGAAAAAGATTAAAAGAGAGAAGAAAAAAGAGAGGCGAAGAGAAGGAGAGAGGGGGGAAGAGAAAGAGAGAGAGAGAGAGAGAGAGAGAGACACACACACACACAAAAGAAACAATGGCACGTTCTGACAATAGTCAAGCCCCTGCTTCTAGATCCAGAGTATTGTGGTTATTCCCTTCTGGAAGCTTGGTTGTTCCTTTCTTCATTCATTTTTGTGAACACTTCAGTCTTCCAAAACATACTTCCTTTACCTAGGCTACTTTAAATTAGGTATCTCTTGCCTTACAACCATAACAGTCCACACCAATTTGTAATCCATTATTTGGCAATTAAATTTTTAAAAATTAAAATTAAAAAAAATTAATAGAACAAATTAAGTAGAATATTTTAGTGCATCATATCATATTGCTTTGACATTTGTGTGTGCATGTGCGTGCATGCATGTGCATGCTGGTCACTAGAGGGTCATGTACAAAAAAGTTAGAAAGCTATGGCACTAAAGCATTTGAATCTGTAACTCAGTGGGGTCAATTTAAGAGTGTAAGAAATCAGTCTAGATTGTTTTGTTTTTAATAAGTACTCCAGGTGTGTGGGAGGTGAGAAAAAAAAACCTTGAGAAAGGCTGAGTCAGTAAGTCTGTACTTGAAGCAAAATATTCTCCCAAAAGTGACACTCTGTGGAATAATTTATGCTTATGAATTTAGTGAGGACTGTAAACCAAAAGGCCAGAAAAGAGTTCCTTTCAGTAGTTACAGCTTCACAAGCTACAGAGAAGTTGCAGTTACCCAGGAGATTGGCTTAGTGTGAAACCTCCATAATTATGCAAAATCTGAAGAAGGATCAGAGGAACAGAATCAAGGCAGTGATTATTGCACAATCATAGGAGGACAATGGGAATGCAGCAAGACTCATCTAGAAAATAAAACAAAATATCAGGAGACTTAGTTATTGGAGAGACACCCAAGCTAATTTCTGTTAGTGCTGCGGGAATGACATGAGCCCACTGTTTGTGGAATTCTGCTCCAAAGAGAGGGTTTTCAGGGAGGGATTTAGTCTCTAAATAGGACCTGCTGAGTGACAGTTACAGTTGCTCTATGGCGAAAGATAGAAAATGAATCTGTGCCAAGTTTAGACTAGAGTATGGATACAAGGAGCAGTGTCTCACCTGAAGGGAGAAGTAATTCCTGGCTCTGATCAAATTATCTGGAGGTAAAACACAATCATCATAACAGAAACCAGAATTGTCAGACAGTTTAACTTGAGGGTGGTCGAAACTCTAGAACAGCACTGTCCAATAGCGTTTTCTACGATGACAGGTTCTATGCTGTCGTATACAATAGCTACTAGCCATATTTGACTACTGAGCCCTTGAAATAAGCCTAGTGAGACTAAGAAACTGAATTTTAAATTCCTCTTAAATTGAATTAATTGAAACTTAAGTTGAATAACCACTTGTGGCTCGTGTACTCCATAGTGTACAGCAGAGGCTAGCCCATGAGAGCATCCAGGTGTTTAGGAAGCAGCTACCTGGTGGTGAGTATGAACCCTCCATCTGGAAACAGGGTGAGACAGGTAGAATAGACATGATGGAGAGCTTTGAAAGCAAGCCAACTGTAGGAGAAAGCAAAACCTGCCTGTTTTGCGCACCGCTTACTTCCTACACACTCCTTTTCCTTGAATTCTTACCTATATATTCAGTGAACTCTATTGGGAAATCCCATTCTGCATGATTTGGGCTCAGAGAATTCACAGGAAGGTGTTTGTCTACAGGTTGACTTGGGGAATAAAAGGGGGCAATGCATCCTTCAGGTCTAGGGCTTAGAATTGCAGGAGGAATCAAAAGAATTTTACACAAAGATACGTTAAAGTTTTAGCAAATTGAAACTTTTAGTCAAACCATTAATTTTGCCTTATAGCAGGATTAAATGAAAAAAATAAATTTGTTGAATTATATATTTAAAGAGACATAAGTGGAGCTAAAACAGTGTGTCTAGACATAGCTTCTCACTGGTGTCTAATTCAGATGATGTTGGACATGCTAACTGATTCTAAACAAGTTTCTTATGTTCCCTACAATAAATGGTGTCATTATCCTCCCACAAGTCATCTAGGTGGAAAACTCAAAAACATCATCTTTTTCTTTGTAAAATTTGAAAGATTTTTTAAAAAGTATTGCACATATTTTACTTGTCTGTTATAGAAAAAAAATAAGACACAGTAATCAAAAAGAAGGAAAAAAATCGCTATTGATCCTACTAAACTACAGTTAAATTTTGTTTTATATACCTCCAGTGTTTTTTCCCCTATAATTAATAAGGTCCTTTATACATGCATGCACTCACATATGTACAATGATCACCTAGTATCATTGTAATCTGCTGTTTTTCTCTTGTACTGTAAATAAACAGATATAATTTATTGTGTTTAAAAATATAAATAAATTTACAGAATAAAGTAAAAATATAAATATTTGGATACATTTTTCCATTTGTAATAGCTGCATAATATTTCATTGTATGGATGAACCAGAATTAATTTAGCCATCTCCCTGTTGTTGTACATTTAGGTTTTCTTTTTTCTCCAATATCATCAACGGTGCTCTGTTCAGCATTATTATTGAGATGAGGACCTCGAGCATTTGCTGTCGGAAGTGCTTGTGGGTAGCAAAACAGATCAGGATATCCACTTATTAAATAACCATTGATATATAAAGAATTTGGCTCCTTAACTGTGATGAGCTGTGGCAGATCCCAGCAGACAGAACCCTTCGAGGTGGCTCTCAAAGACAAATATGTACATTTAAGGGCTCTTTAATATAAAAATTCTATGAGGGGACTGGATTATTTTTCCTGGTTTATATTACTATCGTATGCTCTTTCTGTTAACTAAATCAAGAATCAGCTAAAAGTTATATATGACTCCACTGAGTCAGAGAAGTTACATTTTTTATTGGTAATATAAAACTCAAATATATTTTAGTATTTAAAACATTACAAAGGGAATTCAGAAAAATGAGTAGCCATCAGGATGTTTCATGGGCATGTCCATTTTTCAATCCTTTTCCTACGTCCTACTTATTTTAATTAGCAATGGGATGAAATATTAAAAATATATTAGCCCATCAGTTGGGTTTGCCTTTTCATTTGGAATTGCAGGCATATCTACTGAGAATTCTCGGGTGTGACAATGTAATCAGGACTTTAGAACACCGTAGCCAAATGCAATTTATATCAGTGCACAGAGAAAATTGATTGTGATATTATTTATATCATTTTCCTCTGCATTCATTTCTCAATCCATGCATATAAAAATGTTACTTTCTAATTCATGGACTATAGACACCATAGATTATATGAAATTGGTCATACATTTAAGATTTTTAGAATCTTAGGGGAAAATAAAACATGTTCTACATAGTGATCCATTTTAAATAAAAATATCCACATAAAGGGAATTGATGTCCTTTTGTGCTCCCGCTAGGCAGGAATCGGCTTCCTCTATCTTATGCTACATTAGCATGAAGTGCTTGCTGCATACCAGTATGGGGGCATCATCATTAGCAGCAGTATTCATTGGAGAGATGAAGCTGCATCTGAAACCCACATTTGTATTTGTGAACCAGCCTTCCCCTTCCTAGTTCCACATTTTTAAGTATGGCCAAGGGAGTCACAGAAGAGGATTGTGACCTCTGCCTGGGAAGAGTCCCCAAAGGCAGGAAACAGTTTTGCAAGAGATTGTATTAATATAAATGATCAGTTTTCATCAATTCATAGCCTCAAATATGCATTCAAAGATGCACTCAGTTTTTATAACATGAAGTTTTTATGGCAAAAATCTCTTCACTGTTGCATGAAGAAATGGGGCATAAAAGAATCAGCTATATTATTAAAATTGTGCTAGAGATTGAAAAATAAACTATGATAAAATAGGCCCCAATATATGAAAAGGTCTTCTGTGGTCCCTGACCTCAGGGACCCGAAGGTTGGAATGCTTTTTTTTCTTTCTTCATAACAGCTTTATTGAGATACAATTAACATATTATGTAATCCACTTATTTAAAGTATCTGATTTAATGTTTCTCAGTATATTCACAGAGTTGTGTAACCATCACCATCATTGATCTTAGAACATTTTCATTTCCTTAAAAGAAACTCTGCTCTACTAAGTCATCACCCCATCATATCCTCTGGCCCTAGGCAATCACTAACCTACTTTCTATGTAGATGAGTCTTTTATGTACATTTTATATAAATAGAACCATACAATATGTGATCTTTGTCTCTGGCTTTGTTTGCTTAGCATAATGTTTTCAATGTTCACCCATGTTGTAGCACGTATTAGTACTTTTTTTTATTTTTATAGACAAATACTATGGCATTATATGGATATACTGCATTTTGCTTATCAATTCAGCTGATATCTAGGTTGTTTTCACTTTGGACTGTTATGAATAATGATGCTATGATATTTGTCTACAAGTTTATGGGTGGAAATATGTTTTTAATTCTCTATATTTAACATTTCGAGGAACTGCCAAACTGTTCTCCAAAGCACCATTTTACATTCGACAGCAGTGTATGACAGTTCTGATTCTTCCACATCCTCGTCAACACTTGTTACTGTCCATCTTTTTTATTACAGCCATCCTAGTATGAAGTGCTTTCTCATTATGGTTTCAGTTTGCATCTTCCTGATGATGAAGGGAGTACTTCTTAATGAGTAATTAGAAAGAAAGAAGGAGAAAAGGCTCCTGGACATCTGTAGGAAGTAGGGCCATGCAAGGAAAAGTGTATGAGTGGAGCTAGGGCTTGACTCTTTGGGCATGGCAAAATGCTTGACCCAGACATGGAAACACCACTACGGCAAAGATAGAGGGTTAGTTTTGTCTCGTTTTGTAAGTTTTGTTTTGTTTTGTTTCATAGCGATACCAGTGGGGATAAGAGGTTCTAGGTGAATTTTCTAAAACTATATGGTCCAAAAATAAATTGGTAGAGAAGAAATTGGTCAAAATGACAAATTATTTGAGAAGATGGATTATTTGAAACAATTAATTGAATAAAATGAGAATTTCCAGTCAGTGATATGGCAATACAGAATAATGGCTCTGAAGTCTTATTGCTGCTTCAGGGGTTGGAGAGATTTTAATGGAAAGGACAAGATGAGCTCAAGGATCAATTCAAGGTCTAACAACCTGTGAATAAATGATAAAGCTTTTGACCATCATTAAAATCTCTCCCCGCTATGTACATCTATTAGATTGGATACATTTTTTTCAGCTTGGGAGTGACTATTGGTTTTCATTTCTCTGTACTTAGTACATATATAAACTTTGCAAAATTGTTTGCTTTGGGAAAAGGGACCAGTTTTGCCACAGCTTTAAAAAAGCCATTAATGATAGCAGATGTGAAGTTAGTGTTATGGTTTCTCTCAGCTCTGAACTAGGCCTCGGATGTATCTAATCTGCAACAAAGATCACAGCTCTTCTTTGAGTTTAACTAAGTGTACCTTCATGTGTAACATCTGTTTCCAGTATCCTTTTGATGAAACAGAATATTGCTAACACTAAAGTTGTATGCCTGTCAGGGGTCTGGATCTTCTTTTATTTTTATCACTGCCTTCAATCAAGTTCCACAAAAATACAATTTAACCTAATTTTCATAATTTTATCCATATCTATGCTGATATTTTCTGTTTCTTTTTATGAGTATCAGACTATTGAAGAAGTTTCCATGTTTTTAAAATTTCAGTATCTTTCTCACTATGTAGATGAATAGAAAAGCCAAACTTTTGTAAAATTTCAGTTTGTACATTTCCTTTGGAGAACTATGAGAGAATTTGGCTGTTTCTGGCACCTGATTTGCATATGCATTCTGTGCTTTTCTTTTTTTTTTCCAATTTTTGAAAAGAGAATCAGAGTCTATGCTTTCAGGGACCAAAATGTCTTATGAGAAAGAGAAAGATGGAAATAAAGTAGATAATCTATATATCTTGAATACAAAAAGTTTTAAAAGTAATAATTATAATACATACTATTTATTGATTACTACCTATATACCAAGTATTGTATTAAACACTTTCTTTATATGCATTATATATTTTGTTTTGTTTTGTTTCATTTTCTTAGAATATTTACGTTTGATTTTATTGGGGAATCTGTAATTATTTTTAACATGGCTCTTTGTATAATAAACATTCTATTTTTCATTCAAGTATAAAATGCTTATTTATAAAAATTAAAAACACAAAGGCAAGAAGTAGGAAAAAATCAGCTGTTGTATGCATTTTTTTCTTGAGACAACAGTAAAAGGTAGCCACTCTCATTATCCTCCTTTTAAAGATGAGAAATTGAGGCTTACAGGAGTTAAGAAACTTGCCGAATTAAGAAATATAGCTTGTAAATAGCAGATCTGTGATTTGAATCCAGGTTTTATCTAAATTTGAGACCTGACTGAATTGAGGCATCAATGTATAATCAGATTATTCTGCCATCAGACAAGAACTACATAATAAAAGCATAAACGGGGAGAGTCTAACTTGGCTTGGGGGCATCATGGAAGATGAGAGAATGAGGAGACCTCAGAGCTGGTCTTAAAAGATGTGTGTACGTCACTGGGCAGAAAGCAAGAGCTGGCTCTGTGGTTCCCTCAGGCCACTGCGGATGAAGGGACTGTGCAGTCCTTGAAGCTGTTATTACAAGCAGCTAGCTGGCAGCACTGCTATAAGCCACAGGGTCTGCATGGGTAAAAGCCCGGGGATCAGAGTGACCATTGCACATCAGAGAGTTGCAAGTGGCCAGTACGTATATAAAATTGAGAAGGAAAGAGAGAGAAGAGGTTAGAAAACTAGGTTGGGCTAAGGCTTAAGTACAGCCCTAAGGGGCTAGTATTTTAGTGTGGAAATTGGGTGACAGAAGACCAGAGGCATATAGACTCCTTAGGTAACTATGGTAGGGTCTGGGTGTGGTAGGGGGAGAGGAAACTGATTTGAGATTTGGTGACTGGTTGAGAGTGGCAGTATGTCAGGCTTGGGAGAATTTACAATTCAGATAATGTCCCTCAGCAAAGCATCGCCATTAGATCCCTGCCCCTCGAGTCCCCTCTGCTGTGACCTGGGATGGAGCGTTAAGCACAGAGATTCTCCTATCTCAGGATGAGTATTCCAGTGCATTAAAGATTCTAATCTTGATTCCACCATGTATTAATCGTGTAATCTCAGATAATGCATTCATTTCCTCCAGCTGCTGTAACAAGGTACCACACTGCTGGGTAGCTTAAATACAGACATTTACTTTCTCACAGTTCTGGAGGCTAGAAGTCCAAAACCAAGTTGTCAGCTGGTTTGGTTTCTCTGAGGGCTGTTAGGAAAGGACATGTTCCAGGTATTTCTCTTTGGCTTATAGATAGCCATCTTCTCCCTGTGTCTTCGTATTATCTTCTTTCTATTCAGGTTTGTGTCTACATTTCTCCTTTTTCTAAGGGTACCACTCATATTGTATTAGGGCCCATGCTAGTTGCCTCGTTTTAACTTAATTACCTATGTAAAGACTCTGTCTCCAAATAGTCACATTTTGAGGTAGTAGGGGTTAGGACTCCATTACATAAATTTGAGGATGAGAAGACACAATTCATCCCAGGAAAAGTAAGTTACCTGTAGTAGATTCTGGTGTTGTCCTGGCTAGTTCCCCTTAACCGACTGGTCCACCCATCTCCGAGTTATGTGAGTGCTTGGGCTAATGGCTCATATATGTAACCAGCTCTTGAGAATTCTTCTTGACTAATGAGAGTTGTCTGGCCAAGAGATGCCTGGGAGGTTAACCTCCCACCTCTGGGGATGGCAAATGACTGACTTCTGGGTTGGGGTCTGCAAAAGCCCTGTGGCCCTCTTATTACGAGATGGAATAACTCTATGGTGTAATTTAGACTCCAGAGTTTATGTTGCTCCCCAGCCTCCCATCCATGTATACACCCCATGTATTAAACCCAAACTACACTTTACCTGGGACCATATGCTTCTTCAGTTCTTTCTTATTCCTGCTTTGTTTCTATCTCTACCATACAGGTTTTGCCTGAGGAGCACACTCACAAAAAATCACCTTGACCTAAATTGCTATCTCAAGTGCTGTCCATGGAACCCACCCTCAGATATTACCTAATCTTTCTATGCCCCATTTTCCTTATCTAGCACATAGTAAATAGTCAATAAATGTTAGCTATCATTTCTATTATTGATACGGTATCTAATTTGGTATTAAATCTATAGCAAAGCATTATATAATGGTGGTATATTGTAATGCATCATAGTGAAGAGAAATATTGATTCTTAATCATATTTTTGTAGCCCAGGGATTCTGCCTTGGGGAAGTTTGAGTCAATCATAGAGACCTCATACTTTGAGAGGATCCCAAAGTTCCTAGCTAAAAGGGTTCATGCTATATAAAGATATTTACATGTATATTGAAACTGGATGTTGGGGTTTCAGAGAGCTGAGCATGGTCTACAGCAACCAGTCTTAGAGAAAATGATAGATTCTTTTTAAATGGAGATTTAAATAACTAAATGGAGATTTAAATAATTTGGAGATCTCCAAATTATTAGGAAGGTACGTTACAGTGAGCTGGAATTGCTGCAGTACCAAGTGCAGCTGTGAATCAACAAAATATGGATGATAACAAATCCTGTTTCAACTATTATCTAATGTGACCGTAAGGAAACTCCAGTTTTACAAACAAATAAAAGTCATCTACATATTAAACAAGTCATTCATCACAACTGAGTAGGATTTTCCCCAAGAATACAAGGATAATGTAGTATTGAGACATTTACAATGTGATACTGAGCAGCTGCTGCAAGAGACCCAAATCAAGAAAATAAAAAGGTTTATAGGTTGTTTTTTTTAACCATTAAAATACCTGAGAAAACACATTCCTACAAGTTAGAAAGCCTATCTTATAGAATAAAAGAATGCCAATGAAAATATAGGCATGGAATTTTAATTTGCTTACAGGCAAAACTGAGAAGGAGTAACAACATAAAGATCATCTTTTAAGCTGGCGTACCGATTTAAATTTTGAAGTTAGGTATGATGGCAGTAACATAAGAGCTAACATAAATTGTTCCAAAAAGAAAAGCCATATCATTAACCTAGCAGATGTATGAAGTCATTATGTAGCATTCAGCACCCACTCAACACCTACTTCAATGCCCGGCACATAACATATACTCTGTTAATATTTGTTGAATTAATACTTAATTGTCTCATAAGAAAAAAGGGGAAAAAAACCTTTAGAAGGAAATTTGTTTTATAAGGCTATTTCCACAGGTCTGAAACTAACGGCCAACATTATATTAATATGTTAATTTTCAAAATATTCCAGCTCTCATGGTTTAGAAGGTCAGGAAATAATACCTCTCCTGCCTTCCCCTCTTTAGCTCTGAGGAGAGGAACACACACACACACACACAGAGGGGCAGAGAGAGAGATCAGAAACAGAAGAGAGAAATGTCAGCTTCATTACTGATTAAAGCTCTATTAAAGGATGTGGCTTATGTATGCAGCTAATTGGGCTTACTCTCACTTTCTAAAGTGGACACACTCCTCTCAAATTACAGGCATTCTGGAGGAGGCTAATGGATGGGCAGTAGAGCTTTACCACAATGGCCGAGGATGAAGACCAAAATTCATACTCTGTAGACAGGTACATCCTAAGGAAGGAACTGGAAGAGTATAGGACTGAGCCTTGTGTGCCCATTTAGTTCTCTTAAATTAATCAGATAAGTATCTTTTCCTTACCTGAGAACTAGGAAGTGAAACAGAAGAAAAAGTGAGGAGGTAGAAAGTTGCTGAAAGTGTCACTCTAATGGAAGCATGGGGAATGGAGAATAAGTGATCCCTCTAGCACTCGCCATCATCATTATCCGTCTATTAGCAAGTGTAGTTGGCTCTAACTCCAATGTATATGTTCAATCTGATGACTTATTTCTATCCCACAATTATCACTGTAATATAAACCACTGATCTCCTGCATGGAATAAGAAAATTGTTTTCAAACTGGCAGAGCTTCCACACAGTTATGTAGTTTGTGCACTGAATTAGTCCATGGATTCTGAGGTACCCAGTGGGGTTGCACAGTGCACAACCTGGACAACTATATGTGATAACTCTGCATAACTAGTGCCTATGATGTGCTAATTTAGGCTAATATTTTTTGCTGGGGATACAGTGATAAACAAAGCAACATCTGGTCATGGAGCTTATATTCCAGTGGAGGTAGAGACAAACATGTATATAAGTTAACACATTGATTTCAGATAGTGACAGCTGCTATGTTAATTTTAGATGGTGGCAAAGACTATGAAAATAGCACTGGAATAAGGTTTAGTCTTCTATGGAATGATTGAAGACTCTGTAAACTGTCCTTGGGAATGGGACTGGATCTTGGTGTTAATTCAGACTCTACAATAAGCTAAAAATGCTGAGCAAAAACAGTCTGGAAGGACAAGGGAGATTGATTTCCAAGAGGCCATTGCTCCATTGAGGGAACCACTCTTCCCTTAGGAGACAGAGGTTAATTTTTATAGGGTGGGTGCTGGATGTTAATAGGTGTATTACAAATGTTTTATTTCCAGAAAGTGAGAAAATACATGTGCTTGTATTTTAACCTGTAGAATATTTAGATATGGACCTCTCAAATTTAAAGGTTTACAGGGGACAGGCAGGTAATTTAAATGTGTGGAGTAAGCAGAGGAGCAAGAAAGAGATAATGCATGGTCCTATTTAAAGGGCAGTCATTAGTAGTTCAGCTTCTCCTAATAAATGCCACATGGAAATATTATTCCAGCATTGCCAAATATTCTTATTTTTCGAGAGATGCTAGAAATCTTATTTTTATGTGAAACTTCTGGATTTTTTAGATGTTATTTCTTAAGAAATAAACTATGTAGATTAAACAATAGACTTTCAAGCTGAGGGCAAGCCATTTTGACCTCTAAATCAGACCAAAAAAAAAAAAAAACAAAAATCTCTTTTATTTGGAAAACTAAACATTATTTGTTCTCTCTCTCTCTCTCTCTCTCTATATATATATATATATATATTCTAAGAAGGTTGTTTGAAGAATGTTCTTTATTTTTATGCATTTTGTTCTAACAGCATTCCATGTCCTAAGTCTAGAACCCTCTGAAATAAAGATCTATCATGTATATTTCTATTTAATCTCTAGGTACTAAAAAAGAAGCAGATGATCTTCAGAAACTGATTCTGTAAAAAAGAAAAATATAAATAGGGACTTGAATAGTTCCCTGATTTTTTACTAAGTCTACTAGAGTTAGCTATTTTGCCCTTCAAAATGACTTATTGAGGTGCCTTGAGCTACTAGCTATAGAGTAGACAATTCAGATGCCACCATTGGGTTCTTACATCTACGTTTGATGTGAAAGGGACTCCATAACTGGAATCATACAGAGAACACGTGGTGTGGCTATTATATTTTCATACTGAAAATTTAATATGATTCAATATTACTACTAAAAACCTCTTTCCATACATGAACACACACATATGTTAAATTGTTAACTAAATTTAAAAACACAAAAAGCACCTCCGATAAATATTTGACTACAAGAGATATAATTATTTTCTGAGCATTAAATATATGGTTTTCAAACATTTTCATCTATTTGAACCATTATTATAACATGTTTTGATAGATTTGAGAATGGAAAAATACAAGATATTATATTCTAACTGGGACTTTAAAATCTCTGAAAATTCAAAGTCAAATCCCATCATTAATATATTCTGTTTGCCTCAGTACAAAGACACATGTTCTATCTGAATCACGCCATTTCATGATGTTCCTAGGACTTGAAAAAAATGATATTAGCTTTCTCTATATCTTTACAGAGAAATGCACAGAAATTCTTCAATGATTACTGTGATATTTATTGGTGTCATCTACACTACTTTATTTATATAACTTGATAAGCTTTCTTGACTAACAGCAGAAGAAAAAAACAAATCAGTGTTTCTGTTAGTAGGTCAGGTCCTTATTGAATTGGTTTGTCCAAAGGCTGTTGCTAAACTTACAAAGCAGAGTCTATGTGATATGATGCAAAAACATATTTATAAATATCAAAACAGAATAAAGAATGAGTTTCTGTGAGTGAACGTAAGTAATATTTAAGGATGATTTTTCAGAATTAAAAAGAATCATCCATGTATCACTGTCACTTTACTCAGAATATCTAAAGGAACTTGGGTTTCATTATTTTAAGAAGTCAGTACAAAAAGAGATGTTTTAAATAATTAAAATCATGCTTGTGTCAGACAGTAAATAACATATCTTTTCCAGTATTGTTCTCTAGCAGGATCTGATTATGTAATTTATAACTGTATTTATCTAAATTATGTGATTCTTATGAAATTTACAAAATGCATTATTTTAGATATCCTTTACTTAGGATTAACAGCATCCAAAGGTACCATGCTATTGATAGAGCCACACACGTTGGAAGGGTATGGGGTTTGTAAATTGTCATAAGAACAACAATGTAAGAAATTCTTTATACATATTATCTCAAATTATCATAATTACTTTACAAACTGGGTCAGATTATGTTATTATACAGATGAGAAAAATGAGGTTTGCAGAGCTATTTTGGGTGGAACATAGAACTATTATCTAAGGATGATTCTCCCAGGCTCATAGACTCTCCAAAAGTCAAAATATAGACATCGGGGTTCTCACAACCTCACCTAAATTTATGTGTACAATTTTGTTTCTCTATAAAAGTGCATTTTAAAAAGAGAGAACCTATAACTTTTTATGATAGTCTCCAAGAGGTTGGTGGCCCAAAAAAGATATCCTCAGTAAACTTTTAAATTTTAATTTATATGTATATAAATTCCATAAGAGCAAGAGCCATAGCGTTTCTTTGATATGTTCTATTCTATGTTGGCATATACAACACGTGATGACATTCACAACTTAATTATGATAGTATTTGTAATTAGATATTCAAGACTGCAAATTACTTTTTAAGACCAGAAATAAGTGAAAAAGAGCAAAAGCCAAATCTTTACTATGTAGCCTCATTTGGTGTACACAGAGTTCATCCCATTTAGTTGATAAGATGGCTGAAATATCCTGACTAAAGAAAATGTAGTTCAATTGTTTTGGCAGAAATTGAGCTAAGTAGTGGGAATAGGACATTATCTCTTAGGATATTCTAAGCATATGGCAAATTAAACACAATCCAAATAAAAGGTATCATCTGAACTCACTTCTAAAACAACTCCCTTCAAGACTCCATATTTATGAGAATAGAATCAACATTCTCCCAGTTTTCCTATACTCTAAAGGACATGTCAGAAGAAAATGAAGTACATGCAAAGGCATCAAGGGATGAAATACTACATCTTTCTCAATTTATCCATAAAAGGACACATAGGCTGTTTGCATATCTTGGCTATTGTGAATAATGTAATAAACATGGGAGTGCAGATATATCTTCAAGATCTTGATTCCATTTCCTTTGGATATGTACCCAGAAGTAGGATTGCTGGATCATATAGTAGTTCTAGCTGAATTTTCTGAGGAACCTCCATATTGTTTTTCATAACAGCTATAACAATTTACATTCCCACCAACACTGAAAAGCTATTTTTTTCTCCACACTCTCACCAACGCTTGTTGTTTCATATAGATAGATAGATAGATAGATAGATAGATAGATAGATAGATAGATATAGATATATGTATGAAAAAAATTCTAACAGGTACAAGATGATATCTCATCGTGGTTTTGATTTGCATTTCCCTGATGATTAGCAGTATTGAGCATATTTTCATGTACTTGTTGGCCATTTGATATCTTCTTTGGGAAAATGTCTATTCACGTCCTCTGCCCATTTTTAAATCGGATTCTTTTGGGAGTTTTGTTTTTGTTTATTTTTGCTATTGAATTATATGAGTTCTTTACATATTTTGGATATTAAGCTCTTATCAGGTATACAATTTGCAAATATTTTCTCCCATTCTGTAGGTTGCTTTTTCATTTCGTTGTTTCTTTTGCTGTGCAGAAGCTTTTCAGTTTGATATGTCTCACTTGCTGATTTTTGCTTTTGTTTCTTGTGCTTTTGTTGTCACATATAAGAAATTTGTTAAGAGTTTTTATCATGAAAGGATTATTGATGAGACAACTCTTCCCCCATTGAGTATTCTTGGCTCGCTTGTCAGCTATTAGTTGACTATATATGTGGGAATTTGCTTCCGTGCTCTTGATTCTGTTTCATTGGTCTATACGTATTTTTAAGCCAGTCACTCTGGTGACTGTTAATGGGGCCAAAACAAAAAAGGATTTCTTCTCTAATTTTGCATTGTACAATCACATGTGTTTATAAGGACATTCTCTTTGTTTCCAGTGAAGGTTTAGGTAGTAGTGTTTGGGAGAAGCCTGCTGGTTCCCTCTAGACAGCCTTTCACCTGTGTGTTTGGGCAGATGCATGCCTGCCAACTTTTCTGTTTGGCCCATCTAAAGAACATAAGCAGCATGTAGAAAAGGTTGTTTGTTCTCCTATATCCCAGTTCTAAATCTATTCTCACAGCAGGGCTCATCACAAATACAGCTAGGGGGCAAGATATCCACTTCGTGGGTGTGGAAAGATATGCAGATAGGCAATGATATGAAAACATGATTTTTAAGACAGAATTCTGCAAATACTTTCATATGTGATGTTTTGTATGATGCTTTCTTTATTCATATATTTTTGATTCTTTATCACACATTTTTACCCTTCTTTTTTTGGCAGTCCCATACCAACCCCAAGCTTTCCCAACATTTCATTTTCTTCTCAAGTCACATAGTTTCTTAAATGGCAAAATGCAAGTCTGCCTTTTAGTGGTTATCCTGTGTACCTATGGTATCTGAAACTATTAGAAATTTCACTTTCTTTGAATTGTCTCCTCACATGGTTTTATGTATCTTATTTTTCTTCATCTGTCATTCATATCCTACATATCATCAGAAAAGGTTTATGCCAACTTGAAATATAGAGCTGCAGGTGAAAGAGAGAGGACTGAAATAAAGATTAAAAAATAAAAAGAAATCTGAAATCATTAGGAATGAAAGGGATGTATCAGCTCTTTGTGATAATGCAAGTATTCTATTTTGACACCAAATTAATTTTGGACTTCCTTGCTATCAAGCAGAAAAGGTAAACTGGTTGAGAATATCCCTAATCCACAAAGCCTGACAATAGTTTTCTCCTCTGTTAGTTCCTCTAAGTTGTGGATACAGCCCAACATTCAATCTTCATTCATAGACTCTTCTCTTCCTATGCCTAGTTCCATAACTCTTATGCTTACAAATGCCTCTGCTGAGGGTAACTTCCAAAACTCCAAGTCCTACTATCTCATGAGCTCTGTGTACTTCCTACTGCTTCACACAGCTCACCTATTGATCTTTTCAAAACACACACACACACACACACACACACACACACACACACACACACACTAGCTCAAACTTTCTAAGTCCCCTGGTTATTTGAAATTTCTCCATATTTTCCCAGCTCCAAAAATCACAAATTTTGTCTTTCTTTCTATTCGCCATCCCTATCAATCAGCAAATCTTGTTAATTCTTCTATTGCACCCTCTCTCTTCTCTTCCACTGGCCTCAGATTTCTTTGATAACCTCCATACTGGTGAGCTGATTCTTGCCTTTCTTTCTTCTAGTTAGTCCTGTAAATTGGGTTCAAATCATTTCTTTTCTAAATTTTCACTTTCCTCTTATTTCTCCTTTTCCATAAAGCCTCCAGTGGTCCCCAGTTTTAAGGACAAAGCTCACACTCCTCACTCTGACATAAAAGATCCTTCACAACCTCACATTTAGATCCATATATTTCCTAAAGAAAAGCCCTATTTTCTGATTTATTTTTATTTCCATATGTATACATGTAGATTCCTTTTCTTTCTCACCTCTAGCCACATAGTTCTTTTTAGAGCCAATACCAGTTTGCCCTTTATGCTGGAAATATTTATCTTGTTGATGACTAGCACTGTAACTTCTATATTTGTTACCTAAATTTCCATGCATTCTTATATCTCTTATCTCTCCAACCAGATCATCAGCTCCCTAAGGGATGTCTTATACATCTATGCATTCTCAAAGACACATAGTATAGTAAATGTTTTGTAAATATTTTTGTATTTCATTTAGAGCTACTTATACAATTACTCCCCTACTCCATTGTATCTATATGGAACTGTAAGCATATTAAAGCAACAAAAGAAATGAAAAAAGTTAAAGGATTGCCAAATAAAAAGTCACACTGCTCACTAACCTTTGTATCAAAATAGATCTTACTGGTTTGTTGTTATAACATCCACAGGTACATATCCTCCAACCAGCAGTTGGAATCTATCAAGAAGACAGAAACTGCCACAGATTGCTATTCCATAAAATAAAATGCTATAACTGTCATGTACTAACACCAGGGAAGTCCAAACTGCAGAGTTAAAATGGGCCTCCCTTTCCAATCTGAGCCTCTATGTGAAAAACCATGGGATGGAAGAGCAATAAGGACCATGAAGACTCATAATTATTTGGTTATGGTGAGATGTCTCCTGGAGGGAATAATTATAGAAATGGTTATCATTTATTGCACTCATACTGTGTGCCAGGCACTGTACTAAATGCTTTACATGAATTATGTCATTTAATACTCACTATCATCTTGAAAAACAAAGACCAATATTTTCCTCTTTTAAAAATGAGAAAATTGAAACTTCAAAAAGTAACTTGCAAGAGATCTAATCAAGATGGTGTAGAAGGTACATGCTGTGCACACCTCTTGTAACTACACCAAAATTACAACTTAACTACAGAACAACCATCACTTGGAGTCAACTGAGGTCTGGCTGAACAGAAGTCCTACAACTGAAGACATACATTAAAAGTCATCTTGAGACTAGCAGGCAGAGACATGAAATGGCCGGGTCCCACAACCACGTGTGGAGATCGAGAATTGGGAGGAGTATCCTGGCTGCAGAACCCCTTCCCTCACTGGAGGAGTGAGGGTTCCTGGCTCCACACTGGGCTCCCCAGCCTAGGGTTCCAATACCAGGAAGAGAAGTCCCCACAACCTCTGGCTGTGAAAACCGGAGAAGATTGTGGCTGAGTAAGAGAGTGCTGCGGGTGTCATGTGCATTCCTTTTAAAAGGCTCATGCATGGACTTACTTCCTGATGGACTCACTCTCTCTGAGATCAAGTGCTGGGGCAGCAGCTTGAGTATTGCAAGGGATATATGGGAAGGAACCGAGCTGTCCAACTTCAGAGAAGTGCTGGCAGTACCCATTGTTCCTTGATTGAGCCCTCTCCTCTCCCAGTGTGCAGACACAGGGGGCCATCATATCTGAGTCTCCAGCAACCTGGTTAGCACAGGTGACTCTGCCCAGGTGATTCCCAGAGACTCTGCCCCTCCCAACTTGCAGGCCTACTCAAGCTGCCTTCAGTGGTTTATTCCATACAAATGGCCTCTTTTGCTCTATACTGTGGACTTTCCTAAAATCTCTCAAGGGCCCCTCCCAGGATGCCCTTGGGCCGGCACACCAAGTGGACAACTTCGACCTGTGCCAGATCACTTCATAAGTTTTATAGATCTCTAATCACTATGTTGTACACCTGAAACTAATATAATATAGTATGCCAACTATAATTAAAAATAAAAAAAATATTTAAAAAAGATAACTTGCACAAAGTTACACAACTAAGAAATAACTAAGCTAGGATTTGAATTGAGGTAATCTGACACCCAAGTTTACACTATTAGTAGAGTTACTGTGGTTGTCCCTAGGAATTGTTCCATATTCTTTAAGTGGATGTATGACTTGTAATAAGTGAAGAGGCACATCTTGGATAAATGTAGACAGAGCTGAATTCTCTGAATACTCATCAACAGCCTAATTCTTCTGTAGGTTCTATGTGAGATATGCAGAAGGGACAGTCAAAACAAATGTGTTTAATTGCAATGTAAAGCCCATTCTATTTTGCTCCCAGTGTTTAACGGAACTGTATTTAATGCATGTAAACATAGGTCACTATCTCACAAACAATCCTCCACAGTTAGGAAAAATTTTTTGGTGTTATTATCTGTGTTGAAGATTTCACATACCTTCAGAGATTACAATTTAGGATTACATTCTTGGCTTTTATTAAAGGCTGATATAAGGAATGAATATGTAAAGAACATCTATAAATATTATATTTATAAAACTATTGCTGACAACATTATCCATTATGTTGTTTAAAATTTATACATAAAGTCATACATGAGAAATTCCTCTTGAAGTTCAGAGTAAAAAGTAATTAAACTTTGGCTACCTTTTGTCTTTAAGTTATCATCCTTCTCACAATAAATTTACATGTGTTTAATCTGCTCAGACTGTTTCCCACTAACCACCAAATAGAATTTTCATACTTAATATACTTAATATTCATGCCATGTCACATAAGAATTACTTAAAATTGCTTATCTTACACAAACAAACAAAAACAAGCTAAGCATAATCATTGAGGCCAAGATAGGCCCAGAAATAACCATAACCAAAACTACCATCATCAACAAATTCAGTATATTTGCAGAATATAAAATCAACATAAAGAAATTAGTTGTGTTTCTATGCACTAATAAAATATCTGAAAAATAGATAAGGCAACAATCCCATTCACAATAGCATCAAAAACAATAAAATACTTAGAAATAAACTTAATCAAGGAAGTGAAATGTCTATACAATGAAAACTACAAGACCGATGTGACAAATTGAAGAAGATACAAACTATATCAAAAGATACCCATATTCATGAATCAGAAGAATTAATATTGTTCACATGTCCATAGTACTCAAAGCCATCTATATATTCAGAGCAATCCCTATCAAAATTCCAATGACATTTTTCACAGACATAGGAAAAGCAATCCTAAAATTTGTGTGGAACGACAAAAGAACCTGAATAGCCAAAGCAATCCTGAGAAAGAAGAACAGAGCTAGAAACATCATACTTCCTGATTTCAAACTGTATTACAAAGTTATAGTAATCAAAAGAGTTTGGTGCTATCACAGAAACAGACACATAGAACAATAGAACAGAATAGGAGCTGAGAAATAAACTCCCAATTGTACTGTCAACTAATATTTGACAAGGAAACTAAGAAAATACAATGGGGGAAAGGATAGCTTTTTCAATAAACGGTGCTTGGAAAACTGGATAACCATATCCAGAAAAATGAAATTGGATCCTTATGTTATATTGCTCACAAAAATTAACTCAGAATGGATTAAAGACTTAAACACAAGACTCGATACTATAAAACTCCTAGAAGGAAACATAGGGAAAAATCTCCTCGATATTGGTCTTGGCAATGGCTTTTTAGATATGACACCAAAAACAAGTAACAAAAGAGAAAAATAAGTGGGCCTGCATAAAACTAAAATGCTTCTGCCAGCAAAAGAAACAGTCAACAAAGTGAAAAGGCAACCTATAGAATGGAAGAAAATATTCGCAAACCATAAATATGATAATGAGTTAATATCCAAACTATATAAAGACTCATCAAACTCAATAACAAAAAAACAACCCAAAAGTCTAATTTAAAAAATGGTGAGAGCAACTGAATAGACATTTCTCCAACATGAAAAGATGCACACCACTAATGATCAGTAAATGCAAACCAAAACCACAATGAGACATCACTTTACACTTGTTAGGATGGCTTTCATCAAGAAAATGAGAGAGAACATGTGTTGGTAAAGATATGGAGAAAAATGAACACTTATACACTGATGGTGGGAATGTACATTTGTACAGTCATTATGGAAAATAATATGGAGATTCTTCAAAAATTTCAAATGAAAACTAATATATGATCCAGCAATCTCCCTTCTAGATATATATCCAAAGGAAATAAAAACAGGATACTGAAAAGATATCTGTACTCCTGTTTACAGCAGCATTATTCACAATAGCTAAGACATGTAAACAACCTGTTTCCATCAACAAATAAATGGATATACATATATAACGGAAAGTTATTCGGCCAGGAAATAGATGCTATGTAATCTCACATACATGTGGAATCTAAAAAAGCCAAACTTGTAGAAACAGTAAAATGGTGGTTACTAGCAGCTGTGGGGTGGGGAATTTGGAGTGACGTCAGTCAAAGAGTACAAACTTGCAGTTAGAAGACGAATAAGTTCTGAAGATCTAATGCACAGCATTGTGATTATAGTCAACAATACTGTATTATATATTTCAAAGTTGCTAAGAAACGAGGTCTTAAATGTTTTCACTACAAAATGAAATTATAATTATGTGACATGATGGAGGTGTTAGTTAATGTTATGGTGGTAATCATATTGCAATATAACTGTATCAAATCAACATGTTGTACACTTTAAATTTACACACTGTTATGTCAATTATATCTCAATAAAAAAATCCTATGACCTTTGTGAAGATATGTATTTCTAATTCCAGCTTGCAAAAAAATTTAGTCTTTTTTTAAATAAATGACCAGTCATAGAGAAAATTGGTACTGTAAATGACAGACTATATTATGGATGCAATACAAGTTTCTTTCCCAGTATATGTCCAGAAAAAAGCACAGCAGTGTTGGAACAGAATTTAGGGCCTATGTAGCTTAAAATTTTCACCTCATAAAACAGCTTTCTCCATGCCATATATTTCTAATCAACTGATTAAACACTTCCTCAAAAGTTTCCCCATTGAATTTTTGGGCAGTATTAATTTTTAAAACATTTTTCCCTGATATTGAAATAAATTTTGGCTCCTCAAAGTTCTACCCATAAGCTTTAATTTTAAAAAAAAATAATAATGAAGCTATTGTCACCTCTAATTTTCTCAGTGCTTCACAGCTGAATCTGCTCCTGCACACTGGGAATCTTTGATATTCTCTTGTTTAAAAATCTATTTTAATGGAACCCCTTCCATGTTGACCCAATTCATGAGATTGTGCTTCTCCCTCAGTTTCCTCATCTAGCATCTCATTTCTCTATTGAAACCAAGACTTCTCATGAAATTCATCCCATCTTTTTGGACTGAAACACTTTAAAAAATAATACATCTCGAGTACTTTCATGTGTCAGTTTACATACTTTACAAATATTGTCTCAATAAAAAATTCTTAAGGATATCTCAAATTTAGCTCATATTTTTCCTATAATGTCTAATCTATCTTTACTTCCATCCAGTGGATTTTTATCTCTCACATTTTAATTTTCTTTATATTTCATGTATCTACTTAACTTTTAGAACAGACAGAATACAGTTATAACTTTTAATGGCCTTGTCTGATATTTCAAACATCAGTTTCAGTTATGTGTTGGTTTTGAATGATTGTTTATTCTTTATTATGTCATGTTTTCTTGATTCTTTTCAGGCCTGATAATCTGTAATTAAATGCCAAACTTTACCTTCTTGCATGCTAAATATTTTTGTATTCCTGGAATATTTGTTTTTTGGAAACAGTTTGATCCATCAACGCCTTGCTTTTATATTTTATAGACAGGACCTTAGCAGCATTTAGTCTAGGGCTAATTTTTCCTCACTATTGAGACAAGTCCTTTCTGAGTAATTTATATCTAATGCCCTGTGAATTACAACTTTTTTCCCAGACTAGCTGATGGGAGCTGAGCTATTCCTGATCCTGAGCACTGAGCGCTATTAACCATTAATTCATTCAAGATGGTTATTTCTCTGTCCTCAGTAGTTCCTTTACATGCATGTGCTGATCACTATTCCCCTGAATACTCTGCAGGTATTTAGCTTTCTCTTTCTGTGTAGCTCTCTCCTCTCTAGTACTCTGTCCTGTGGACTGCAGCTATCTTGGTCTGCTTGCACTCTCAGCGCTAGCTCCTCAACTCAGAAGTTTCTCCAAGTTCCGCTCATGCTCCTTCTCCCTGCACTGTGGCCTTACTATCTCAAGATAGTAAGTTGTGGCACTAATAGGACTCACCTCACTTGTTTCCTGTCTCTAAGAGATCACAGTCTTTCAGTGATTAATAGTCATCATCTTGAAAATCATTGTTTCATATAATAATTTTTGGCTTTTATTTATTTGTTGTTTTAAGTAGCAAGGTAGATTCAGTGTCTGTTGCTCCATCTTAGCCAGAAGTACCATCATATATTTTTTTTAACAGATATAGTGCTATATGGATTTGTATTTGTTATTAGGTTTTGGTAAGTAGTATTCACAAATGAATGTTGTGCATTAAGTTGTTGAATTTAGTGGCATAAAATAGCATTTATTTTTATTTTAATATCTGTGAGATCTATAATAATTTCAACTCTTTCATTCCTAATATTGGTTTTTGTGTTCCCTTTTTATCCTGGATTAAACTTCCTAGCTATTTGTCAAATTTTTAATGAATCTTCTCAAAGACCAAAATTTTACTTTTTGTCTTCCTCTATTTTTTAAACCTATTTCCTATTTTATTGATTTTTCACTTAACTCTTTTTCTTGACTTTTTGATTTCTTTCCTTCTACTTAGTTTGGGATTGATTTTTCTCTTCATTCCTGGATCTTCATGGTAGAAACTTAGATTACTAAAATTGAAACTTTTCTTCCTTTTTTTAATAATAAATGTATTTAAATTTTGCCTCTAATCATTGCTTTAGCTGCATCCTACAAATTCTGATATTAGTGTTTAGGTTATTATTATAATTTAGGTTCAAATATTTTATAATGTTTCTTGTGATATTTTTGGTCCATGGGTTATTCAGAAGTATGTTGTTTAATTTCAAAATGTTTAGGTATTTCTAAAAATCATATTATTAATAATTTCTAATTTAATTCCATTGTGATCAGAGAATATATATTGGATGATCTCAATCCCTTTATTTTATGGTCTAAAATGTGTATCGAAGTTTCAGGATATACTGTTCAATAAATATCAATTATGTCATATTTGCTGTTTATATCTTCTATGTAATTACTAATCTTTTTTTTTTTTGTTTACATGTTTGATCAGTTACTAACAAATGAGCTTTTAAATATTTAACTGGGATTATGGATTTGTTTCTTTCTCCACCATATCTTTTTTTTAATATGAAATAATTTTTATTAAAGTACAATCGACATACAATATTATATTGGTTTCAGGTGTACAACATAGTGATTTGACATTTATATACCTCGTGATGTGATCACCACAATAAATCTAGTAGCCATCTGACACCTAATAAGGTTATTACAATATTATTGACTATATTCCCTGTGCTGTCTATTATATCCCTGTGACTTACTTATTTTATAATAGAAAGTTTGTACCTTTTATTCCCCTTCACCATTTTTGCCCATCCTATGCCCTCTCTCCTCTGGCCACAATCAGTTTGTTTTCTGTATCTATGAATCATATATTTTTACAAACTGTATATTAGACTCTCAGCTACACTAATCTCCAACTCACTCCCTCTGATTCTGGCCCCACAGCAGAGCATTTCTCCGAAGACAAAGCATTAATGAATTTAAGGTTCCTTCTCTTCCTCACTGACAGAGCATGTTCCATAGTGTATCCCACTCAAGACACAACATAAAGATTTTAGTGGACTTAAAAATTAAAATTCTTCCTTTAGTACAAGTAGTTTCATGTTACTTTTAAAATGACACAACTGACAGCCTCTCATTAGTGTGTGTATAGTAAGTGAGGATGTGTTAAACCCTGTTATTTACTGTTCTGACCAACATACTATTGTTAAATCGTTTGCCTGGGCCCGTGATTTCTTTTCGTAGGCAAAGAACTGACCGAACGAAATGACCCTATCTGCATTATGCTCATTTTCTTCAACTCACAGATGCAGAATGTGTTAGAACTCCATTTTTATTGTATTTAAATCTTCCTTTGGGATAACACAGATATTTCTAGGAACCTCTGCTCCTGGAAGATGACCATAAATAGATAAAAACAAAACACAGCCTTCATTTCGCATATCCAAGCTTCCATAATGCAAATACAAAAGAGAAAATCTCCCAAAGAGAGGACTTTTCTCTAGATAGAGGACCTGTGAGTAGGGAGAGGCCTTAGCAAATGTCCACAGTATATTGGATGGTATTTATAGATTACAATTGAAGACTCATCTTAATAGTTGCCTTTTCATTTCCTTCTGTAAAACTGAAAAGTAACCACGGAAGAATAATGGCCTTTAACAATGGCTTTTTGATTTGTAAGCTATTTGAGCCTAATCTTTTTTTGAGACACACAATTGCCAAAGATATTGTCACTATTATATTGTCCTTGAGTACTCAGTAGTGAATTCGAAGACCCCAGAAACCTTTCTTTGCATGAAATCAAGACTCCTGAAAAATTACAGGCAACTGATAGTTAAATGGAGTCTAAGGTCTTCTGCAAATATTATATTCTCCCTTCATTACTGCTTTATAATGGAATGCAAGAACACTGCTTTATAGTCTGTGCTGAGAACAGCATGTATTGACCTCTTGTCAGTACCTCAATCTAGTGTTCTCAGTTTACTGTTGAGATATAGTATAGCTATTGACAAGCAAGAGGAACTGCCAAAGATAGAGCATATATTATTTAAGCAGTTCATTTTCTCATCAACAGTTTATGTCTTGCTCTGGATAATTAGTGAGGTCTTGGAAGGAATTAGTATAGTATTTGGGAATGTGTATGGCAAGAGAATATACATACATTGAGTTAGAAAAGAAATGTACTCATTTATGGAGGGGCTGAGCAATGTGAATGGCATGCACATAGAAAGTGAACTCTGAGATCATGCACGTGGTTTTCCCATTATACTCTTACAATCAGCCCATTTATTCGTCTTTGTCTATAAGACTTGTCTAGGGTCATTATGTTTCTAATGTTATACTATTGCCTATATCAAAAGATAGCTTTTAATTCACTCATCATCACCCTGCATAAACTGAAGAAAAAGACTCTATTTTCACTCAGCAGCCTGGGGATATGTCAACCAGAAGAAATAATTGATCAAATGAACTCATGCCATTTACATGGCCAAAATATGTACAGAAGGAGGTGGGAATCCATGGATTAATCCAGATATGCTTTCTCTAGATGACTTCAAGCATCTAGATGTTCTTATGAAACATAGGTAGCCTAATATTCTGTCCCTGCTATGTGCTGTATAAGGCTACATTTCTACCTAATTCCATCTTCAAAGTATAGGGATTCACTTCAAGACTTTCACTTTTTATATGAACATGTGGCATTCTATGGCTATGTTCTAGTCCAACACTCAATACTTTTAGGTTTCTGTCTTTCTAAAATAATTATTTCAATTGTATTTTATATAATCATGGTTTAGCAGTAAACCTTCATCTCAGATGGTTCAAACGAAAACACTTTAATGAAGAGACTTTATACAGATGTCAGGCGGGATTAAGGAAACCAACTATGGATGTCAAGGCACCCAGAAACTAGCAACAGCCATTACCATCTCTAAGGCTGAAGGGGTGAAGGGAGGTAAGGATACTTCCAGAGCTCACTGAAAGCTGGGCCCATAGAGGAGAGGACACCCAGCAGGAGCTGTAATTGTGAAGTAATGCAACCGCTGACAGAGAAGCAGCACAGAAGCAGGGAAGGTCCTGTGGAGAGATGCTGCCCTTACCTTTCTCTCCTCCCATCCTGCAGTGTCCTGTTGGTGCCTCCGAAGGGCTAAAACCCATCCAGAAAACAGCCAGCAAGGGAACGAGTTTCCATCTCCAGTACACAGAATTGGCAGAGAAAGGTACCAAGTAGATCTGGGGAGGGCAGAGTCAGGGGATGGAGAACAAATCAGCACACGTTTAGAGGTTACTGCTTTTGAACAGAAGGATGAAGTGGGAATCTAAGCATTTGAGACTATTCTACATCACCATCATTTTTTGACTGGACAACTACAATTCTATCCTAACCAGTCTCTCCATGTCCACACTTGTCTCTATCCAATTAGAACACCATCGAAGCCAGAGAAATCAGTTCTTAAACTAATTTGATTGTCACACCTGGCCCTCTGTGGCCCTCCCAGCCTCAGCACTTAACCTTTCAGTGGATTCCATTGCTCTTAGGACAGAATCTAAAATCCTTACCAGGGCCTGCAGTGTCCTATCTGTTCTGTTCCAGCCTAATTTTTAAATCACATCTCGTTCCATTCTCTCCATCTCTTTGGCTCCCTCCAGCATTTCTTTGCTTTCTGCCCAATTCAGCAACATTAAAATGTTGCACCTTCTTCCTGGAATGTTATTCTTGCGTTCCCCTCTCTCTTAGTTAATGCTTCCTCATCCCTCAGATCCCATCTCAAAAGTCACTTCCTCGCGGAAGCTTTCACATAACTCCTGGACCAGCTCAGGTACCAATTTTTATATATTTTTCTTATACAGTGTACATTTTCTCCATTGAACCCTCTCAGCTTAAAGTTCTACACATATTTGTTTGATGATTAGATAGATTTCCATCTCCTCTACTAGATAATAAGCACCATGAAGCAAGAAATTTATCTGGTTTTGTTCAGCATTATATCTGCAAGCCCGAACTCAGTAGCCCCCATGGTAGGCTTTCAACAAATAGACATAAATAAATTTGAAATAATTATTATGTACCTCAGCTATAGTTCAGGATGTTAATATGAGATAAGACACATGTATGTATGTTTGACTACTTGATTAGTTATGGATTTATTATTCAGTTTTCTATACAGAAAAACATATAACAATATACCCATTGCTTATATTGGCTCTTCATGTACTTTACAGGTAAAGCAATCTTTTTTTTTTTTAATTATATTTTCAGGTTATGTCCTTGAAATGTCTGAGCTAAAAATCTTTGGTAGCATTATTTATGCATGATAGAAATTGTGTTTCTGTCTGAGATATGAAAAATAACATTTTCTGAAAACTGTTTAAAAAACACCTTTTTACTATCTTGCATTTTTAGTTCTATAAAACTCAATTTTCCTAGTCATGAAAAAGAATGCAGTTGCCAAGAAAAAGGTGCGAGCATGAATGTGTAATATTTAAAATTATTCAAAGTAAATGTTCTTTTAGGAAGGAAAATTGTTATATCAAGGGAAACGCTGTCTGCTTTCTAAAAGACTATTCTAAACAAATAATTATAAACCATACTTTTCATGTGGTCTATGAAGTTCTGGACGGCAGAATATTTTTTTGTAATTGGCCTAGCTATGATTATGGAGACATGAGTTTGGCCCTATTGCCACATCTCTTATTAAGGCTGTTTTCACACAGGCACCAGGAAATATATGTGAGGGAAATACCTTAGAATTTTGTTGAATTAGTGAGTGACGCAATTATTTTCCACATTCCAGCAGCAAAGAAAAAAGCATAACTCCTTTTGCACACCTATTTGAATGGAGAGTAAGGTGGTGCATGTTAATGAGAGAAAGTATAGGAAGTACCTAGCATGGTGGGAGTAAATATTATGCAAAATCACACAGTAGACAATTTATAAATATTAGTTCCCTTTTCTCTTTATTTATGGAGATACTGAAGTTGTGAGGGAAACACCGATTACAAAAGTACAGTCACACAGTTGGAGGAACATCTCATAGAGAAAGGCAGTGTATTCCCTCCCTTTATTTGTAATCCTTCTCAACTGAGCATGAAGGGGAGAAGACAAAAATTTTAAAGATTCAAAATTAGAAGGCTCAGTGGAGTATAAGAGAAGCTATGGGAGAGAAAGAGAAAGGTAAGTGTTGAAAAGACAAACAGGCCATCACTCTTATAAGATATAGGCTAGTAGTGAAAAGACAGAAGAAACAGCTTATCACTTTTTTTTTTAAAAGCAGTAGTACTCGATGTTCCAAGGGAGCCTTACCCAGGATTCTAACATATTAAAAAGGTCAAAGTGGAACTCATCTGGCTGTTGGTAGAAGGGGAAGTGAGATAAGATTTTCACCCTCTCTTTCCACCCAACTCCGCCCTACCCTGAATCTTTTATGGTTCTATAGAACTTTGCATGGAAACTTGGTTCTGTACTGCTATTCAAATAACACTTTAGTGACATACCCAGAGTGTCACCACAGCACAATGGCAAGAGGGAATTTTATAGTCAAGTCTTGAAAGAAAACTGAGTTATTAGTTTCCAACTGAAGTATAGGAAGAGAAGGTACTTAATTTATACCTAGGAATGCCTTATTTAAAATTGTATCTTTCAAATTGAAGAAGATACAAAGAAATGGAAAGATATTCCGTGTTCTTGGATTGGAAAATTCAACATAGTTCAGATGACCATATTACCTAAAGCATTATACAGATTTAATGCAATCCCCATCAAAATCCCATTGGCATTTTTCAAAGAAATAGAACAAAAAAATCATCAGATTTGTATGGAAGCACAAAAGTCCCTGAATTGCCAAAGCCATCCTGAGAAAAAAGAACAAGGCTGGAG
>NW_011889650.1:78449-93994 GCF_000151845.1 Pteropus vampyrus
GAAAACAGTATGGAGGTTCCTCAAAAAACTAAGAATTTGTCTACCATATGATCCAGCAATCTCTCTACTGGGTATTTACCCCAAAGACTTGAAAACTGAAGACCTGAAAATATCCGAAAAGATATTTGCACACCGATGTGCATAGCAGCATTATTCACAGTGGCCAGGACATGGAAGCAACTGAAGTGTTCTACGATAGATGAATGGCTAAAAAGCTATGGTACATATATACAATGAAATATTACTCAGCCATAAGAAGAGGAAATACTGCCATTTGCGACAACTTGAATAGACCTCGAGATAATCATGCTAAACGAAATAAGTCAGACAGAAAAAGTAGAAAATCACATGATAGCACTTATATGTGGGATATAAACCTAAAAGAAACAAATGAACAGGACAAATGGAGACTCAAGGACATGGACAATGGACTAGTGGTTACCAGAGAATAGTGGGTAGGGGAGGAGGGAAGAGGTAGGCGGTGTAAAGGGGGTCAAATATAGGGCATTTGGGGGATGGTGAAGTGGGTAAAGGGGATCAAACATATGGTAGCTGAAGGAAACTGGACTCAGGGTGTTAAACACACAATAGAATGTATAGATGTCACATTATAATGTACACCTGAAAATTATATAATTGTATTAACCAATGTTACCCCAATAAACTTAAAAAAATAGAATAAAATAAAATAAAAAATCATAATAAAATAAAATAAAATCGTATCTTTCATTAATTGCTAATTCCATAGATTGAATTCCTAAATTACTTGACGGTAATTGTTGCTTAGGCAATTTTGGTGCATTTTGTTAAATATTTCATTTTACAGGAAAAGGTTGGATTATTTGTTAAATTACTTATTTTATTTAAATGAGATCCTAAAATTGCTGACTTGATATAACTATTGAAACTAAGTTTTATAATAGAAAAGGGATGGTATATAAATCCAAACCTTGCCTTTGAGATAGATGGTTTTATAGTATTTTTGCTAAATAGCAAAGCTGCTAAAACAGCTTTGCTATTTAGAAGGCTCAGTGGAGTATAAATTAAGGAAGAAATTAAGGAAATAGTCTGTTGTGTTCACCATTTATTTGAGAAGAAATTAAGGAAATAGTCTGTTGTGTTCCCTATTTATTTTATTTAACTTCTATTTGGATTTACAACAATGGTTTTAAATAATTTCAATTTAATTGTCAGCCGACATTACCAATTGGAAGCCAAAACATACAGCGTTATCAACAAAACCTGCCCCTTGAATGGACAAATGCTATGCTGATGGCAAGCTAAATTGGGAACGTGAAGTAAATATAAGCCCACAGTTAAAAAGCAAAGATGAGAATAAAAGCAATCAGAGAAGAAATATTTTGCTTTCCCACCACCAAATCTACCACTCTGCTATATACGTACCTATATATTTTGCCTTCTATTTCTCACTGAAATGAAAAGAGTGACTCTGCAATGAATTAGGACTATATGTTGCATTTTGGCCATTATTAGAATGTGACAAATAGGATATGGGTCAAGACAGTCTATGTACATTCTCCACACTTGTTCTCTCTCCAACATCTATGGCTGGAAGTGATGGACTTGTAGATGGCATATACAAGTTGTAAGAAGCACAGATCTTCAGTCACGGCTTAGAGAGAAGTTTGATCTATATGTTACTATGACATGAGTGACAAGCCTTTGTTGAGTACAGCCACTGAAAATTCAGGATTTTTTGCATAGCATACACTTCACCATTTTAGCCTATCCCAACTAATATAGATGGCCATGGACTTTTTCAGTTTTGTAATAATTTTATAAAATTTCAAGAATCACTATAATGCATATTTAGCTCTGCTGTTCTATATATAAACTTGTCCACACTTTCAGCTCTGCATTTCTTATCTCTATAGCGATCATCAATAGAAAATCTAACCTAAAGAAATGCAATAGCATAGAAAACAATTTGGTCCCAATCCAGCATTTCCCAAAGTATTTTCCAAGAATCATAACTTCTGGGAGATATTAATACGTGTACCTGAACAGAATTTTGAAAAATACTGTATTCAATAGATCCTTCAGGAGACAATTGACATTATGTTTTCATGTTGAAAGCTCTGATCAGACCTGCAACAAATAAGCCGAAGTTGCTTTGTACCAAGTGTTTCCCACATTTATTTGACTATAACTTTTTTTTCTGCAAACATTTCTCAGAAGGAGTTCCATTTGTGGAAAAGTAGTTAAAGAGATAGCCTGAGAAAAGAGTCCTATAATTTTGTTTACAAAGATGCATTTTTACCAAAAGAACACTGAATTAGGATGCTACCAAAGAAACATCGCCAGCAGGTTAAGTAGGAGTATTCATTTCCTAGGGTTGCTGTAATAAATTACCACAAATTAGATGACCTCCCCCCCGCAAAATTCTCTCACACATCCAAAGGCCAAAAGTTTGAAATCAAGGTGTCAACAAGGCCATGCTCTCTCTGAGGGCTCTGGGGAAGAATCTTTCCTTGGCTCCTCTAGCTTCTTGTGGTTGCTGACAATCTTTGACATTTCTCAACTTTCTTCCCTGTATCTTTCCTGTGTCTCTTCTCTTGTGTGTCTTCAAATCTCCCCTTCCTCATAGGGATACTAGTCATTGGATGTAGGCCCCACCATAATCCAATATAATCCCATCTTAATTTTATTCTATCTGCAAAGATCCTATTTCCAAATAAGGTCACACTCGCAGACTCTGGAGTTGGAGGTAATCACCTCAGCATTATCTTTTGGCAGCATCTGGTTAGGCGAGTCAGAAATATGTAGGACAGGCTGCAGGCTGGAAACTCTTGGGCAGGAGCTGACACTGCAGTTCACAGGCAGAATTGCTTCTTCTCCATGGAAATTTCAGTTTTGCTCTTTAGGGCTTTCAACTGATTGGGCGAGGCCCACATGCACTATCGAGGATCATCTCCTTTATTTAAAGTCAGTTGATTGTAGATGTTAACCACATCTATAAAATACCTTCGCAGCAACATCTAGATTACTGTTCAATTGAATAACTGGGTACATAGCCTAGCCAAGTTAACATGAATAACTAAACATCACCAAGGTAAAATTAAATTGCCAGGTCAAGAACTTGCTGATGTTCTAGCACATTCTAAAGCTCTCAGCATACCAAAGCTTTTTTACTTGTAACAAAAATTTCTTGAGTTGCCTTTATCAGACACAGACAGTTCTAGTGAGGTAGCCATTATTACTCTCATTTCCGAATGAAAGAGAGAATTAATATGATACAATTTAATTCTGTTCAGATATTTTAAAAAACATGACATCTATGTGGCTGTTTTGAAATCTTTATTTTGAAATGATCTTAGCATCTAAGCTAATATTCTTACTTTATCAATAGATGAACTGGGCCAAGAGTAGAAAAGTGCCTTGCTCATATTTGCCTGGCAGATTTAGACCCAACATGCAATAAGAATCCAGTCCAGTTCTATTTTCACAGCACCTCTCAGACAACTATGAGAGGAGATACTAGGCTATACCAAGAAAAATGGATAAACTCTTTGGCTTTGTTCTTCTAGTCATTAATTACACCAAGGAATCATCTCATGCCCTTCCACTAGGGCACAGAGCTCAGCAGACGGGAGCTGTCACTGTTGTCGGAGAGGAAGAGTGTTTGGGCATGAGGGTAAATCTCCCAGCAGAATGCTTTTTCTGTACTAGACCTCTCAGGACCCTCTCTTTAACTATGGGTCGCGTCCTTCATCTGCATCACATCTGGAACTCAATTTTTAGCCACTCTGAGTATACAAGGTTGGCCTGCCTCAGTATTTCAATGACATTCTGTTTTGATATCCTAGGTGATATGTCCACATAAATACATTAAGACAGGAACAGCAAAGGTCGTAACTGTCCTTATTACTGAAGCTAAAATTTAATGAGCTAGATCACAGGCTGCTTTAAGAACGGCCGTGCCAGGTTAATGGGGCTCTACCACTGAAGCCAATTACACTGGGTACAATTACATCCTATTCTAATAGCTGTAAGTCAGGGTAACACAAAGATTCTGTCTCTGGGTAATTACTAGCTAGGAAGCAGGTGAGGGGAAACCAAGCAAATTGTCACTGATCATACAAGAGACACACAGAGAGCACTGAGCTAGTAGCTATTCCGGGTATGTGTGTGTCATCTGTTGCTAAGATGGAGCTGGCTTCACAGTCAGAAAGCCCTCTTCTTCTAGCACTGGCCAAAAGGATATGTGATTTCAAAGACGCTTTTAGAAAAGTAACTGAAATGTGAATAGTAGGAGAGGGGGAGGAAGAACTCAGAAAGCCCTTCTCTATTGAGACTGTTTCCCTAAGGATTTTGGAAGATTTAGTAGACTGACATTATTGATTTTTTCCCCTAATCTAAATACAGAGGAGTGTAAACAAAACTCAAAATGATATTGGAGAATTTGGACAAATAAACCTCAAAGACTGACTTAATAAAATACCTCTTTTAAATTCTCTCTTGTCCTCACCCTTGTGGCTATTTACAGGTATTTTACTACACATGGCTAAAAGGGAGCAACCAAAGAGCCTTCTGACAAATGAGAATCCTTCAGAAATATAGATGAAAACACTCTGAAATTTCCAAGTAACAGAATTTCCCTGTGATCTCATGGATCAATTTTCACACTATTGATTTTTGCAAAACATTTGAGATACCAACAAATCTACTTCCCTACATGAAACACATGTGTTCATATTATCAGTGATTAAATATTTAAAAATCCAGGGGCATGGGGGTAAGTTTTTCTTAATGAAAGCATCAATGACATTTATTGGCACTTTGGGGAAGTCATTGCAAACAAGGGCAGCTGTATTTCTGAGTGCTCCCTTTTGAGTAGTACGATGTTTATAAGAGAATGAGTATTAAATAAATGACAGAGCAATGTCAATTTATTAGAATGTTCTCTGTTTCCAAGAGATTAAAGTTTCAAAAAAGTAATCCCTACTATTCGTTGTTCAGACCACAATTGGAAAGACTTCCAGAATGACTCAAGACTTTTAAAAGATCCTTTCAAAGCAATGAGGTAATTTGTGGTAGAGTAGAAACAAAGGAACAATAGGGTGTAGCAGGTGTAGTGTGAAGTCAGATCATGTCTTGCTACTGCTTGCTCTGATATTAAATATTGGTGATATTGCTCTTTTTTATCATTAGAAGAAGAGACAGAAGAGGCTTTATATTAGTTATAGATTCGTTCTGTCCCTTTTCTCTCTCTAAACAAAACACATTTCTCTAAATCCTTCAGTTTTACACACTCTCCAAAATACCATTTGTTTTCACTCCTAATTTAAGATCGCTATTCTTTTCTTGGTTATCTTCCTCTGAGATTGTCCTTAAAGAATTAAATTCTGTAATTAAGTCTAATAATTGGAAAGAGACCCCGTCATTTCTAGCAAGGCTGCCTTGTTGAATGCTCTTAGGTAACAAGCCACCTAAGAGCCCCAAATAAATAAAAGGACAGAATACTCTCCAGTACAGTGTTCTATTTCTTTCAGTATTCAGTTGTACATAATGCCATGTCAGTAAGGAAGAAAGCCTCACTGCAAGTGTATTATATTTGAAAGATACTAAAAAAATGATTCAGCCATCTTTTCATTTGGGTAGATCCAATGCCAATCTATCTTGGATAACTGCAGTGTTCTGAATGTGTAGATTTTCTACAAAGGCAAACAGATATTCTTCTTTTATATTTATATTTACTGTGGCTATTCAGAGAACATTGTGGTCAGCCCTGTCAATCACACAAGTGCTATTACTGTATAGCATAAGAAAGAAAATAGGAGAACATATAAGAATATAAGAAAAATGAAAAGGTGCATCTCGTGAGGAACAATACATCCAATACCACACATTACTTACTCCCACCTAGAACTAATACTATGCAAGAATAATAAATGGCTACATTTCAGAAACATTTTTTTAAAAACCCTCAGATACACTGGCAGTTTACAGTCATACCAATGGGTCCACATTAGAAGCAAAACAAAACAGGATCACAAATTAGTTTTCCTATCACCGGTAGAATTAAACTTTCTTGAAATAGAGTTCAAGAATGACCCAGATCGATTCATATTCTATAATCTTGTTACTTAAAGAGTGGTCCATGGACCAGAAGTATCAGTATTGCTTGGGAGCTTACTAGAAGTGAAAAATCTCAAGCCTCACCTCAGACCTACTAAATCAGAATCTGCACTTTATCAAAATTCCAATGTGATTTGTAAGCTATGCTCTTTTCCAGACCTACCTGGCAAAACAAAAACAAAAACAAAAACAATATCACAAAAACCAGGCGAATGGATAAAAAAAAAAACGTGATATATACATACATAGGTATATTATTCAGCCATTAAAGGGAACGAAAATCTGATGCAGGATACAACATGGATAAACCTTGAAAACACTATGCCAAGTGAAGTAAGCCAGATACAAAAGAGTAAGTGTTGTATGATTCCCCTTACATGAGATATGTAGACTAGACAAATTCATAGTGGCAGAAAGTAGAATAAGGAAAATATTGTAGAAATGGATAGCGATGATAGCTGCATTGTGAATTAACTTAACACCACCAAATTATACACTTGAAAAATGTTAAAAGGGGGAATTTTATTTTATGTACATTTTACCACAATATAAATGCAAAAAAAGATTTCGATAATATTTAAAATAGCACATTTTTAGTAATTATCCTTTAAAATCATTGCCTTCTATGGAAGTTAATTTGGAGAACTCCTTGTTATACTGTTAGCCCCAACACAGGCTGGCACTGTTACTCCTCCTCCTTTCTTTAGAAAGTTCTTAATGGTTTGGAATTGTTTGAGATCGCTTCCCACACACTTCCAGTCTGCAATTCCCAAGGTAATGTAATACACATATCCTACATTTAAATAGTAGATTCTAAATATACAACAATATCACAAAATTTGTAAAGGTAAAGACACACTGGATTAATTTACAATGAGCTGCTAGGAGACAGTTTGATACTTTTGAGTGTTGCTTTTAAGCTTTGTTAGGTGGGACCAGAGTAGTATTTAGTTTAGGACTAATTTTTCTTCACTCCTGATGCAAAACCCTCTGTGTATACTACCTTGTGTACTATAGGATAATTTGTACACCATTCCTGATCCTGTTTGAGTCCCAGGGATTGTTTCTCGCAGTCCTCTTGGGTAGTTCTTTCCTTGGCCTAGGCTATTTTCTTCACATGCATTTGCTAATCAATATTCTATTGAATACTTGAGGGGGACATCTGTAGATCCCCAAATCAGTTAATATCTCTCCATCTTTCCCTCTCTCCCTCTCTCTCCCTCTCCCTTCCTCCCTCTTCCCCTGTGTGCATCTCTCTGGTGCTCTGCCTTCTAAACTCCAGCCACCTTGGTCCACCTGCACTCGCAGCTCTGTCTATTCACCTCAGGGTGATCACCAGGATCTTCCTGGGATTCTTGTGACTGTGCCACAGCCTGGAAACGCTCACAAGAAAGGAAGCTGGTCCTCCTAAGTCTCACTTTGTTTCTATCCCATCTCACAGATATCACTCTCATTATCCAATGTGCAATGTCTTGAAAAACCAACATTCAAGATATTTTGTCTGTTTTTTTTTTCTTTTTAGTTGTTACAGGCAGGAAGGTAAAAGAAGTTCTCGTTACTCCATCTTTCTCAGAAGTGGAACTCTTATTCTGGCAGTGGTTTTGAAGAGAATGAATCTACTGTAATAAATCTTTTCCTGTCTGAAAAACTTAGAATTGTTCCTGTTTTACTACTGGAACAGTGGCTGTAGATATGCCTAGAGTTTGAAGTAAATGAGGTAATAACAGAAATGGAATCTAACATTTACTTAGTACTTACTGTTTTCTAAGCAAATTGCACACTTAGGAAAATCACTCAGTGAATATTAGCTGACTCTGAATATCACTGATTTTATTTGGTTTAATATGTTAGTGCTCTTACAAGTATGCATGTGTGTATAGTTAAATTGCATTTATTTGAAGCTATACCATTTGGATATATAAGGAGTGGTTACAGGGAGTAGTGGTATTGGCGCTACATCAGGAGCCAAATGAGTTCCAAATGCTAGCAAATTTAAACAAAGGACCTTTAACATTCACTGCCTAAATAATTATATATAATTCCTAGACTATTGACATAAATTGAGTCCCTATATTGCTTGGCTTGCCTTATGTTTCAAACACCTTTAAAAGCAGGGCATTCCAGGACTACAGAATCTCATAATAAAAGTGGAATTTAACTTTAAACCCAAATTGTAAATTATAAACATGAGATTTTGTAAAATATTTTGAAAATACAGAAAAGTTTAAAGAAGAAAATTTAAATAACGAATAATCTCATTAGCTACTGACAAGAATTCTCATAGTCAACCCTTTATCTGACCAGTATTTTTCTAAATGCACGTGTGATTCTTTCTGTAAATGTGTGTATATGTGTATATACTTAAGTTTTTTGTAACATTATGTTGGGAGTGTAACTGTAATGGTCTTTTACGAGCCATAACTTTTCGTACTTTATATTTCTTATACCATTTTATAAAAACTGTTTTTAAGAAAATAGAGTCTTGTTATTTATATACTTGTTTTGATTATCAAATACCAATTATCTTTTACTATTCCACACCATAATCATTTTGGTCTATTCTAAGATAATACCTCTGTATTTGTTTAGAAGATGCTTATAAAAACATCACTTTTCTTTTTAAAAATGATGCTACAGCCAGCAGTGTGCTATACTCCTGCCATACTGCTTTGCAAGAGCTGATTATGAGCATTTCTTTATAATATCGCACTCGATGATATCACATTTGTGGCTTGAATTCAGCCATCAGTATGTTTACAATACAGAAAAAGAAAAATGGTACAAAATAAGGCCTTTATTTTTTCTGGAGAGCCAGTTATTAGACATTTACTACACCACCTCTGGCTATAATCGAGCTATAAAATACCATGCTATTAAATGAAGATGTAAATAGATAGATAAGGAAAAAATCAAATCAAAGAAAACATGTATATTATATTCCATTTCTGTTGAGAAATCTACATGCATATTAAACAAAAATATCTTTAAAAACTAGATTTACCTCTAAGAAATATGGCTGGTGATCTGATTTTTTTAAAAAAAGTTTTATATATATTTGTATTGTTTTAGACCTTTATCACAAATGTTTTACTCTTGTGATTAACATATATATTAAAATTAGTGAATATTTCTTCAGGAAAATAAATTTATTGTGCTGATATTATCTTGAATATATTAAGACAATAATAACCACAATAGAAATCCTTTATTTACTGTTTAAGATGTATTAGATGTACATTGTGCTAGGTAGTTTTTATATAGGTTTACTCACCTAATCCCCACAAATGCTGCATAATTTGGATTATTGTCCTCATTTTGTAGAAGGATCAACTAAGGTGCACAGAAGTTATATTTATCTTAATCAAACAGCTAATATACACACACATACACACATACACACACACATACTTGGTTTTTAAAGCCAGGCTTTCCTCCATCTGCTGAATGGAGAGCTTCACTTGCTCATTTTGGAATTTCTAATTTGTGAGTTCTATCCCAGAATGAATGACCAGATCTTAAACATATTAGGAGAATGACAATTGTTGGTATATGCTGAATGATTAGCTTGAGGAAGGGTGAGAATTGGGATGGTACTGTCATTAATTAATGTTAAGTATAAGAGAAATGTGAAAGGTAAAGTAAAAGGGTTGAGATAGAGGGGACTAACTAAAAATAGAGATCATGTCCATAATTCCTGATTATGTGATACACAAAAATAAAAATTCTTAGGCGACTGAGTGAAACTTGGATATCAGGGGATTTTGCATAGATGATAACAGAGATCGTTCCAATGAGCCAAACCCAAAATCCTGTGCCAGTATGTGAAGAGCACTCATGCAAAAATTTATTAGTAATGAGATAGGTAGTTGCAGTACAGAGCGTGTTTCTCATGTTCATAGGCTATTAGATATAGGAAATGAGGGAAAATGCTTATTCTTATATACTTATATCCAATCAGAATATGTTGATTGGTCAAAGTTCAAGAATAAAGTCCTAGCTTTACTTTGATCCAGTTCACAGATCCAAAAGAATCCAGAACTGGTAGCCTATTAGCTGCAGAAGAACTGGAGCAGTGTTCTTGTTGATCTTCCTCGTGTATAAACCAGGGCATCTAAAATATTTCAATAAATTGATGTGAAAATGAAATAACAATGCACTTATTGGGAGATTGGAAAGAACTAGAAAGCTGGATAATGCCAAGATTTGGTTGAGATGTTGGGACATTGCAGGATTGATGGGACTGTAGACTGGTACAGCTATTACAGAGAGTAATCTAGCACTGACTACTCAATTAACTATATGCATACTTTACAACCCAACAATTCTGTTTGTAGGAATTTATTCCAAAGAATTTTCACACAGGTCCATAAATTTGCACATCATGTACATATTATGGATTTTAAAAGAGGACATTGTGGCAAGAACCACAAGTATCACTTAGGTTTGAAGCTGAAATCATTCTCTGGTAATATCAGAAACCTCCTTCTAGTTTCACATTCTAATTGCTTAACATAACAAGAAAATTATTGCTCTTATTAAGCCTTAAAGCTTAAAGATAAGATATTTACATGCTTTTGGAACCAGACATTTTGTAAATTGTTTTAGAATATGGTGTATTTAATTTGGTGTTAACTTTCATTTAAAATTTTTTAAAAGGTTAAAGGATTATTCAATCAAATAAATCATAAACTTTTCCAGAGTACCCACTCAAACACCAGGACCTCTGTTAGGCTTTGCAGATCTGGAGACACAAATAAGGCAGAGTCCGTGACCACAAGAAGCCAGTATGACCTCAGAAAACATTTTAGGAAAATTAAAATAGAGAGTTTTTTCACCTGTCAGCATCAATAGAGAAGTTCAGTTCAGATTTTAAGTCAATGATATGGTTCGTATCTTTTATCTGTACTGCAGACCTTTAATTAAATCTTTCTGGTACTTTAACTCCAGGGAAACCCAGTTGATGATTCAAAGTCAGTCATTGAATGTGATTTAAAATCAATAAGAGTGAAAGACACCCTGGGTGTGCTGTCCTTTCAGAGGAAGCAGGAGCACTTTCATGCCTGGTTTGCAGAAAATCAATTATCTAAAGCAACTACCAGGATAATATGGACAGAGGGAGCTTATGTTTATGGATAGGCCAGTGCTGTTATTTCTGATGTACATACATTATAACCATTTAACACTATTGCACTCTAATGTTCTGTTGCAGGACCTGCTGAAATGCTTGCTGTTATAGTACAGGGTTACAGACTTCTACGCCAAGAGCTGTGGTTGACCAAAAGCAAAAGTTAGAGTACCTGTTTCCTAAAAAAGCCCTGGTATATATTTAAATATATATGGATACATTGTCCCATTCCACAAAGAATCGAGGATACTTAGAGTTAATAAAGGATAAGAGGATACTTAGAGTTTAATATATATATACATATATATACATATATATATATATGAGAAAAGAAACCATGAACAGAGAAAATAGATATTCGACTAGAACAACAACAATAAAAGTGATCAATATAAGATTGGCATGGTTCCCCTTGAGAAGGATAGCATATTATGGCTCAGACATGTCACTATTGCAAAAGCTGTTGCTTGCTCCTTAGCAATTACACAGTACAGACTTACACTGAAGGTCCCCTATGAACAGATTCTCACTTACTTTTGTTACCACATCCATAACAACCTCCATTCAAGCAACCTATGTTCCAGAAAAATTGACTAACGCAATGATTTCCTGAAGACCCCTCTGCTTTCCTCTTTGCCTATATCCATGCTTTCCTCTGCGACCCAAAACCTAACATCCTTCAAAGTCCAACATCATCACCACCTCCCAAAGTCCTTTTCTCAATAACTCCATTAAGTATGAGTTTTTCTTTTCCCTGTATGCATTTATTGTATTGTTTACTACATGCTGCCTTCATGATAGTTAAATATGTGGCTTATCAGAAACACATGTCAGAGGAGGAAATTTATTAGAAATCAACAGTGTGATGTAAAATAGAAGTAGTTATCTAGGACTATAAGGGAGAGAATCACCTTATTCTACGAACTACATCAAGAAGCTGTTCTGAAGATATAATTAAAAATAGACAAACTAGAGAGCAGGTAAGAGGTAGAAGGAATTTAAACCAGATGCTTCTTTCATTGGAAGTCAAGGGGAAATCCATGTCCTTGTAATAAGACCACCCCTTTGCAGGACACCAAAGGCAGAGGCCAAGAGAGTATCCATGGACTCACAATAAAACCACCATATAGCTGAGCCAGAGGCTTCTTTCAGCAGAGGTCAAGAGGGAGCTTATGTGCTGAGAGTGAGAACACCTCTCTGCAGGACTCCATCCACACATCATCAGGAATCGAGTGGGAGGCCCAGAATTCTATATGTCCCTGGCAAGGCCCCTCATCACAGTGCCTTCCCTGAAGGCTTTGTCACCACTTTCTGCCTTGTGATTATCACAGTTATATTATGTCCTGCCTTCTCTTCAACTAATCGTGTTGGGAAACGGGATATCCACATGCAAAAGAATGAAAATGGGCCCCTGTCTTACCTCACACAAAAATAAAGTTAAAATTGTTTAAAGATTTAAGTATGAAAATCCTAGAAGAAAACATAGTGGAAAAACTTCATAACATTGGTCTTGGCAATGATTTCTTGTATGTGACACTAAAAACATAGGCAACAAAAGCAAAAATAGAAAAGTGGGACTACATCAAATTACAAAGCTTCTGCACAGCGAAAGAAACAATCAACAAAATGAAAAGGCAACCTAGCGAATGGGAGAAAATATTTGCAAATTATATATCTGATAAGGGTTTAATATCCAAAATATATAAAGAACACATACAACTCAATAGCCAAAAGTCTAATTTAAAAATGAGCAACTAGCCTGAATAGACATTTTTCCAAAAGAGACATACAAATGGCCAACAGGTACATGAAAATATGCTCGATATCGCTAACTATCAGGAAAACAGAAATCAAAACCACAATGAGATATCTCTTCACACCTGTTAGAATAGTTATCAACAAAATGCCAAAAGATAAGCACTGGCTGGTGAGGATGTGGAGAAAAGGGAACCCTTGTGCACTGTTGGTGGGAATGTGAATTGATACAGACACTATGTAAAATGTGAATTGATACAGACACTATGTAAAACAGTATGGAGGGAGGCTCCTCAAACAATTAAAAATAGAACTATCATGTGATCTAGCAATCTCGCTTCTTGGTATTTATCCAAAGAAAATGAAATCAGGATATATATATATATATATATATATATATATATATATATATATATATCTCCTGAAAAATACTGTATAATCTCACTTATATGTTGAATCATTTTTTAATATGTGGAATCTAATATAACCTGAATTTATGGAAACAGAGAATATTGAGTCTTGGTTACCAAGGGGCTGGGAGGATGAAGGAAATGGGGAGATATTGGTCAAAAGGTACAAACTTCAGTTATAAGGTTAACAAATTCTGGGGATGTTATGTACAGCATGGCATTACAATGAATAATACTGTATTATATACTTGAAAGGTGCTGGGAGTAGATCTTAAATTTTCTCACCACAAAAAAGAAATGGTAATTATGTAATGGGATGGAGGGGTTAGCTAAGGCTATAGTGGCAGTCATTTTGCAATATCTAAGTGTATCAAGTCAACACTTTGTACACCTAAAACTTACATAATGTTATGTTAATTATATCTCAATATAGCCAGAAAAATTTCAAAAACAAATGACCAACAGGTATATGTAAAGGTGCTCAACATTGCTAATTATGAGGGAAATGCAAATCAAAACACAACGTGGTACCACCTCATACCAGCTAGGGTGGCCATTACATATATGTATGTATGTATGTATGTATGTATGTATGTATGTACACATATACATGCATACATACACACATAACAGAAAATAACAAGTGTTAGCAAGAATGTGGAGAAACTGGAACCCTTATGCGTGGTCGGTGGGAATGTAAATTGGTACAGCCACTATAGAAAACAAGAGAACAGTATGGAGGTTCCTCAAAAAATTAAAAATAATTTTAATACTATATTATCCAACAATCCTACCTCTGGGTATTTATCCAAAATAATTCAAATCAGGATCTCAAAAAGATATTTGCACTCCCATGTTCATTGAAGTTAAATTCACAATAGACAGGAGGTAGAAACAATCTAAATATCTATTGATGGATAAATGGCTAAAGAATGTGTAGTATACACAATGAGATATCACCTCACACCTGTCAGAATGCCCATCATCAATAAATCAACAAACAAGTGCTGGCGAGGATGTGGAGAAAAGGGAACCCTTGTACATTGTTGGTGGGATTGCCAATTGGAAAAAAGTCGCTATGGAAAACAGTCTCAAGGTTCCTTTAAAAATTAAAAATAGAACTACCTTTTGACCTGGCAATTGTACTTCTGGGTATTTATCCAAAGAAAACTAAAACACTAATAATAAAGATTTGTGCAACCCTATGTTCACAGCAGCGCTTGAAGCAACCTAAGTGCCCATCACTAGACGATTGGATAAAGAAGTTATGGTTCATATACACAATGGAATATTGCTCAGACATAAAAAATGAAACCGTACCATTTGCAATGACATGGATGGACCTAACAAGTATTATGTTGAGTGAAAATAAGTCAGATGGAGAAAGATAAATACCATGTGATTTTACTTACATGCAGAATCTAAGGAACGAAAGGAAGAAACTAAATGAAAACAGACTCACAAATACAGAGGCCAGTCTGGTGCCTGCCATATAAAACAAAACAAAACATAAAAAGAAGTGACTGCATCAAGGACAAAATAAAACCTGCTTTGGGAAAGTTTGGTTTATTTTTGTTTTTACTGTTTATTGATGTCAATCACAGTGTACAATCAACGTACTATTTTATCTAATTCTCCTCCCCAAAGAAGTCATAGAAAAATAGAGATACATTTATCTCTATAATAACAAGCTATATAATTCTTCCAAAATACTCATTTTTTACATAGTTCCAAAAGGATGGATTATTAAAAAAATTGTTTTCTGATTAGAATATTACCTATCATGACAAGAAAATGCATTGCTTTATTTCATTCTCATATATTTTAGTCCTAAGGGCTTTTTACTTATGGTTTAAGATCCATTATAAACTTTCATCTTTTTATGTTAGGATCTCTGTAAACAAAGCCCCTACTCAAATATTGGGTCTAAGTGCCAGAACTATTCTGATTGTCAAAAAACTTCAGCATCAGAAGGTGGTATGTCTGTCTTAAGTCCTGGAAGAAAGGGAGATTGATCAGAAATCAGTAAATGTCCATTAAATCCTAAATGATTGAATAGGCAGGATGGGGCTCAGTAGCTGTTCTTGGTCTTTTTCCCATTTGCTTTCAGAAACATTCATTACTCAAATATAGCATCACCATTCCTGTAACAATAA